>NC_139938.1:23080200-23310200 GCF_963514095.1 Eutrigla gurnardus
TAGATACAGAAACCGGGATCTGAGCAGGAGCAGGAGGGTCTTTAGATACAGAAACCGGGATCTGAGCAGGAGCAGGAGGGGCTTTAGATACAGAAACCGGGATCTGAGCAGGAGCAGGAGGGGCTTTAGATACAGAAACCGGGATCTGAGCAGGGGCAGGAGGGTCTTTAGATACAGAAACTGGGATCTGAGCAGGAGCAGGAGGGGCTTTAGATACCAAAGCGGGGATCTGAGCAGGGGCAGTAGGGGCTTTAGATTGTGAGACTTGAATTGGAGCAGGTGGATCTTTAGGTACAGAAATTGGGATCTGAGCAGGAGTGGAAGGGGCTTTAGACTGAGACACTTGCATTTGAGCAGGTGGATCTTTAGGTAAAGTAATTAATATTTGAGCAGGAGGGGCCTTAGATTGAGAGACTGGGACCTGACCTGGAGGAGGAGGTGTTGGGGATACTGTGGAAACAACAGCGTGAGTAGCAGGGGTTGGGGTCAGTGTGTAGGCAGGGGGCATCTTATTTAAAGAGAATGGTGCTGAAGAGGGTTTAGTCGTGGAAGGAATCTTATCTAAGGAAGTTGAAGATGGAGTTGGGACAGATGCAGGGCTGGGATGGGTTCTAGTTGTGGTGGTTGGGGTAGAGGAAGAAGACATATCTGGAACACTTACAAGAGAGGAAGGGGCCTTATTTAAGTTCATCGGGCTAGTGCTGAATGTAGGTTTGGAAAGGGCTGCAGATACTGAGCCTGAGGTTGCAGTTGATGTGGGAACCGTTGCCGTCTCGGAGGGAGAGGAGGGTTTAGATTCTCCTACAGCTGAATTTAGGAAAGGTTTGTAGGAAGTGGAGGTTTTGCAGGTCCAAGCTGAATCTGATTTTGCAGATGGAGGTTGGGTTAAGGCAACAGGGATAGGGAGGCTCTGTGTTACTGGTGGAGGTTTAGCTGATGGTGGAGTTGGAGTAGCTACAGGAATCGCTTTACTGACTGAAGCGATATTTTCAGGAGGTGCTACAATCTCTGAAGCCAGTTTGCTAGCCGTACAGGTAAGAGTTGAACTAATGGAGGGAGCCTTGACCACAGTGGCTGGGGTGTTCGGTGGAGCTGTGGTAGCACTATAGGTGGAGCTTAGCGTGGGTTTAAATGTGGTCATTGGAGCTGAAAGGCTTGTTAATGTTACGGGCATAGTTGAAGGTTTTGTTGCGATGGACGCAGGAGTGGTGAGCTGAGTAGAATCCGAGCTCAATTTGACTGAGTGGGTCGTCAAAGTGGAAGATTTGGTCAACGTTGTGATGATGGAGCTCGGCTTGGCAATGGGAGAAGAGGTTGAAGCTGTGGTTGTCAGAGGGGTCACGGATTGGGTCAAGGCTGCTTTAGGGACAGCGACGGGACAGGGTTTTGCAGTGCAGGTCAGTGAAGATGAGATGGTTGGTTTGGAGAAGAGAGATGTGGATGGTGGCGGGAACTCGGTCGCCGCAGCACTGATGGGACTGCTGGCTTTTCCCCACTCGGCCTCCACATCAGCCATGATGTCTCCGCCTCCGGAGATTGAGTCAAAGGTCAGGAGAGAAGAGATGTCTGCCAATAGGCAGCTCAGGCTGTTATCACCGGGCACCAAGGGGGGTTCAGAGGTGGGTAAAGGCGGCGCATGCTCATTAGTTCTACTCACATGGCCTGCCGTCACCTGGAGAGTTAGGGTCTCTGACGGGGACGTGGTTGCACTGTCCTCTGTTGTTAAGCTCTTTTCACTCACAGGGCTGTTCAGAGAGCGAGGCTGGGATTTGGGTGTGAGCGTGAGGTCCTCTTTGATAATTTCCACACTGTTGGAACGGGACGACATGAGAAGTGGACTCGGAGGAGTTTCCTCCTCTTTATCTTTTGATCGGAACCTAACATTGCCAAAGAGACCCTTCAGCCCACGACGTTGCCGACTCGATGGCTGGGACACGGTGTGGACTCTGCGGTCCCCAACTCCTCTCCGGCCACCCCTCAGCATCGACAGGAAGCTGAGGGACTTTACCGAGCATGCTGAAGAAATGGAGGCGCGAGCAGGGGCAGCAGCCAGAACGCCATCTTCACCGAGCAGCTCCTCCTCTGCCTGCTCCCTGCCTCCTTGACTCACCTCCTGTCCCTTTTCCTTGTCTTGCTCCGGCTCTGAATCTGGTGCACCGGTCTCAGATAATCCATCTATGGTAGTACTGCTCCTGATAACAGGTGACTTGTTGTTTCCATCCCCTTTGCTTCGAATAGAAAAGATGTTACCTGGCTTGCGTTTGCCAAACAGCTTGAATCCTTTTCTGATTTTTCCACTCGACTGGGATTCACAAGGCGGGGGGTCCGTGTTCTCCGTTTGTACATCCATCTTCCTTCTGCTTCCCCCTTTCTCCGTATCCTCCCGTCGCTTGCTGCTGTTGTTATTCCCCAGCCAGCGGAGTGAGCATTTAAATCCAGACCTTATCTCTATCTCCGTCTGCAGCCTTGCTTTACCTCTGATGCTCTCAGTGTGTTTCTTTATCGGTTGTTTGTATCCCTCCCTCTGTCTATCTTTCCCATCCAGCCCTTTCTCCTCTAGTTCTCCCTCCAAAGCCCCTCCCCTTTGCCTCGTTTTTGTCTGGCTGCTCTCCCCGGTTGCCATAGCAACTGAGGAGCTAAGCAGCTTTCGTCAGCAATGCGGAGCCAGGGGCTATCATCAACCCTCCCTGAACACAGCTTTCCCTTCCTCTCTCTCTCTTCCGCTCTGTCTGATGACTCTGTTTACATAACATCATTGACAAATACTCCATTAATAGGGCCAAATTTTGAATTCCGAATGATCTGGCTTTACATAAACATCTCATCCAGATTAATGTGACGTACCTTTATATGCAATTTTAATAATCTCTTAATGGAACAGATTTGCTTTTATTAACATCAACTTACCCCAGTCTCTTCAAAAATGTATACAGTTTTAGAAAATCACAATTTTATAAATAGTCTCAATCCATCCACGATGCTATTGCATGATGCTATTATTTCAAAAAGCATGTCAAAAGAAAAACAAAAAATTCCCACAAAATGTAACTCTTGATGTTCAACTATAAAATCAATTAAAGAAGTGATCGATCTTGTGGGAGGATGTGACCTTTTTGCAACCTTAACAGAGTTAACAACAGACAATCAAGCCATTGAGAATGATTACATAATTGTAAATGAATGAACAGATTCGGGAACATTCAATCTTTCAGAGAAAAGTAAAAAATATCATGAAACTATATTGAGAATGTCAGTGTGAAGACATGATTTATCTTATTGTGTGGACATTAGTATTGTGTCTAACTGTTAATTGGAGCCTTGTTTAGATTTTATCATTTAAAGGTCATTTTAGAAAAATGTAACATCAAACACAATCATCACAGTGCTCGAGCGAGTCATTGTTTTCACACATTTCAGGTGTTTGATGTGACAAAACATTGTTCGAAATCTTATTTTCCAGTTTATAAATACCAAAACAACTTATCTAAATAAAGTCCCATCCAGTCATGTGCATCTTGTTAGTTTAATGTTTTGAGTTTTTCCTGTTTGCCTGGCACATACATTTATAAATTACTCAAATTATTCTTTTAAAGAAAAATAACTGCATTGTGCTGTGAATATAAATTAATCATGTGAGTGGTGTGACTGGTTTGTGGGTGGAACAAGCATGTCCTCTTGTGGTTGCTTAAGAAATAGTTATGCTGTAGACGGCTGTAAATTGCACACCGTGTCTGAAAATAACACCGCTGTCTCATCTGCGTGTTGTTTCTGCCCCAAATAAGTCTGAGCAAGTGGGTCAGCTTTTTTCCAGGCTGTGTTAAGACACATTAGGACGCCATTGTAGAGGACAAGGGATAAGGATAATAAGTGAAAACATGTTTCTACTATCATGCTGCAGGAAACAATAGAGATATTTTTTTATCAAATGGATTGATGATTTGGTGCTTAGATCCTCGGTTTAATACCTGCAGCCTGGGAACTGTAATGAGTCGATTCATACATAGCAAACTGAATACTGTGTCAAGATTAACTGGCCACTTTAGTACAAAAATAATACATCAGTGCACACACACACACACACACACACACACAAATAAATAGGTGTTTTTATTCACTCTTCTTTAGGCAAATGTAGAAAATGTTGTTCTTATGCACACAAAAATATGTTAACATACACAATCCCAGGCCGACTGCAGGAATCCAGTGTGCACACCTGAGGGGTATCAATCAAATGGAATAAGTGCACGTTGTCAAACCAGAAAGTCTGTGAAGAATCTCAGTCATTCAGCTCATGTTCTTTGAAAGCTTTATCGTAGGGAACTTGCTTTAGGTTTCTGAAGATGACTATTCACATGAGTGTGAACACATGAGACTCGTTGCCCCGTCAGGCCACCATGTGAGTCGTTGGGGTCACATGAGCCCACGTCTGGATGGCTGATGATTTGTGGAAGATACCAAAGAAGAATCTAGACCAGTGTTTTCAACTCTTTTCCGATGAAAGAAGCTAGCAGCACTAGCACAGAAAGCGCTAAATCTAGTGAGGAAGTCACCAAGTCAGCAACATGGAAAGCCATTTTGGGCCAAATAAATGATTGGACGGGCTTATTAGTCAGCCACAGATAACATATGTTTCACTTTTTTTTCGTCAGAGCATTTGATTTATTGATTTTTGTCGGGGTGTAAATTCAAAGGGTCAGTTTATAACCCACATCTTCTCTGTCCACTAGCTATCACATAGCATGGGCTCATTGTCATCCACAATGAGAGGTCCATCTCTGAACCTTCTGCCTCCGCTACAGTACAATAGAAGTGAATGACACTTGCTCTGAACATTAAAAACATAGCCTATAAACAATACAACAGCCAACTTTCCAGAATCAGTGTCCTGTTTACTCTGGCTGACCCAACATCTTCAGGACGTATGTTTGGGGCAGAAAGTAGTCATCTTGAACCAACCATTTAAGTTTTGTCACCTACTGATGCAGATATTGACAAATATCAGTGAGTGTCGTATGAAAAGTATAAAAAGAAGGGTTGAAAATCACCAGAGCAGTGATCTTCTCTCACAGAACGAGGTAAACGTATATTATTATATTATATCATTAAAGAGCAGTGTTGACTTCCACTCTTTTAGACGTCGTGCTCCACGAGAGCAGTCTGCAGGGCCACTTTAGCATTCTGGTTATTGTCGTCGGCCTCAGAGGGAAGTGCGTCATATGTACGACGGTACAAACGCTGATTAATCAGAGTAAGGATGAACATCTCCATGATCATCATCTGTTGACTCAGCACTGCAGGACAGAGAGAAAGAGAGACGGAAGAAATCAGGGTTTCAGATGGATCCTTTTACCTCACATGTGTGACATTCAGAGAGTTCTTACTGGAGCCGCGAGCCTGAGAAGAGAAGGGTGGGGCGCAGGCGATGGTCCCATCCAAGGCCAGGATGTTAATGATTGATGTCTGCAGCTGACTCAGGACCAGTATTAGCTGAGGAAAAAACATGTATTGGTCAGTGACATACTGTACATACAGTGCAGTTCAATGAGGCACTGCATATTATCTCTAAATATCATAATTGTTTAGTCGTTTATGGCACCAAACAAATTAAAAAACAGCCAAGGTCACACCAGTGGATATTTGTAGTTCTCTAAACGGAGACTACGTTTCTCATAAACCCTTGTTGCTCTTTCAGTGTAATACTTGTCTTTTCTGTTACTGAAAGTTTAACAAATAGAAGATAAACCTAACTGTCTTTTGAGATCACAGCTGACACTGTAACACATACGGCATTGGTTGCAGCGTCTCACCTGGTAGATGGCATACTTGGGTACGATATTGAGGCTGCGAAGCAAGCTGTTGGTGTTCATGAAGATGATGGCAACGGGCCAAAGGGAGAGGATGGTGAGAACGCCGATGAATGGGTTTATCCAAATGGCTGTACCAGTGATCTCTAGCTGAAAAGGAAGCAAAGAGAGTTAAATTGCATGTCATGCTAATTCAGTAGAATAGAGAAATATTTCAAACACTTACATCGGAGAGATCAAAGTTTCCGTTTGTCCACAACACTATGGCGAGGATAGACAGCACCGTCTTTAGGATTGCATACTGTAGAGCACCCAACTTCAGCAAGAATAACAGTCGCCTGAATGATCCCGTCCAAAGGAAGATCCACGTTAGAAATGTACATCATAAGACATGTGCAGCAGAAATAGCATGCATGCATTTCAATAAGAGCAGGTTGAAATGATGATTAATAATTCATCTCAATGTATGTGCAGTGCACAGAACAGGGGTCTGTATTTGCATCCATAGTTGTAAATACCGTGAGATGTGCACGCGGGGTAAACAGAGGCAGCAGCAGCAGCACGGCCCCGTGTTGATCCGAAAGGTATTACTGGAAAACCGCTTCAGAAAAGCACTGCTGCCCCCCAACTCCTCGATCATCAGCACCAACACCTTATACACCACAACTGCAAAATAACTACATAGAGCAGGACAAGTGACTTCGTCATAGAGAGCAAGTGATGATCATGAAGAAGGGAGTACTAGTAGTCCAGGATGTGATGTGATATTTAATCATTTATCACATTGGAACACACCTACTCTCGACAGTTAACAGACTCGTTAAGCATGCTGTACCGCGCATGAATCAGAAAGCATGTAAAAACCATAAAGATTTCCTGTATTTTATTGAAGTTGAGCACACACTGGTTGGGGATGTGGCATGGTGTGTGTAATGATTCAACGGGTGGTTAAACTATACTTTGTTCTTCAGTTAACGCACACAAGGCCTATGCGTGAACGGGTAACAACCTGGCCATATGAAGCAGGACTGTTGAAGATATCAGTAGTGAGATATAGCTACCGGTCACAGCCAGATAACAGAGCTGAAGCTGATAGTTTTTGACATTTATAGCAAGAAAGGAAGCAGTTACAGATAAGAGAGAGCATCCGTTAATACTGGCTCTTCTATTCAGACTTCAGCTTTCTAGAAATATCAACTAAAGACTGACTCTAATGCATGTGAAAATACTTTTCCCCGTGTAGGAGTTTAGGTGTAGTTGAGAGAAAAACGTACCAGTTAGACGTCATGTCCGTGAACATGACTGCCCTCGGGATCCACATCCCAAAACACGACATGGTGGCAATGACCTGAAATAGAGCAATACCTTCATGTGCATTGGTTTAGATTTCATGTTGTATTTCAAAAGGCCTTGTACTCAAGTTATTAAGACTTGATTGTGGATTGAGAATCAGCAGCTATCTTATTATTGTAAAAACAGGCCTGAATTGCTTACTGGTGCTGCGCCACTTATCCAAATGAGAGTTGTCTTCTTGGGGTAGGGCAGTTTTTTATAAATAAAGACGCACTGCTCCAGGTACAGCAGCAGGGAGACGCAGGACATGACGGTGAGCATGCAGTACAGACACCATCCAAACACATCCAGCTCTGATTTCAAACGGAGAGGGGAGAGAGAGAGATTAGGCAATAAGACTGGGTGATGTGGTCACACAAGAGCAGCACAAAACAGACTGGGTTGAACAAAATGTGTGTAACATTGTCATACAGAGGCAAATAAAAGAAGAATATCTCAATATCATATGATACATTCAAGGCACGCGGCTGACACTGCTCAGTGAGCGATTGATGTGATTAGCTCAGACCGGTTGATAAGGCAGATCAGCGAGCAGGATGTGGTCATGTGGGTCACTTACGCTTTATCACGTCGATAGCCAGTGGAGGCTCTTCCAAACACGCTGGGTGAACGGTGCTGTTGAGGATTTCCTCCATGTCGAGCAGATATTCCTCCGGAGATGTTCACTGATAAAAACAAAGTTGACTCTGACAATCGGTCTCCCTTTGCATCGAGGTGTCGGCCTCTGGATTCTAGCAGCAAGTGTACTTTACCCTTTAGGTGACTTTTACGGAGTGAAGGTGGGATGGCACCGTTTACGAGAACACCTCCGTAAGTCACCGTCACTCATTCATTCACAGACTTAAGTCACAGTAATTAAAATAACACAAAGGTCAGAGTTTTAGTCAAAAGGGCGAGACCTATTAAGTGTGTCAGGAGAAACTCTGTGAAGTTTCTTTCCCAGTAAATCTAAAGAGATAAGATAATAAAGAAATGTATTAATTACATCAGTATACACACAAAGTAAATCTACAGACAACTGAAATATGTTGAATCATTACTATAAATAGTGTTGTGAGTATCACTGTTATGCAGACTCAGATGTCAGAAAACATGCATGGGAATTATATACAATTGGTACAAGATTCACCTTTTACATAGAAATAACTGCTTAATATCTTAATGAGATTGTCCCACAATACTTTGAGCATGAAGTGAGTTTCACATCACAGTGGAACACTAAATACTGTACACATGAATAAATACATGGATGGATGAAACTGAAAATCTAAAGTTTCCAATTGATAATCAGATACCTTGGATACTCTTCATAAGGAAGCTACAACGGGAGGTTCCAAAGTGAAGCAGAGTGTTGGGACTTCAACAACGTGTTGCATTGTTATGGAGAGGTCAACGGCACTGAGGTCATTCACCTTTTCCCGGCTAGCCATTCACTCCTGTTACCCGCTTATCATGTTCCTGCCTGATCATGTCAGCACTGTCCAACTTCAATGTGCTTGAAAAACACGTCTTATCTGACATTATAACTTTATTAGTGCTCCATATTCAGCTTCTCTTCTACGACTGTTTGAGGATGGAGTATCCACCACTCACTGCTGACGCTGGTATCATTTTTAGCATGCCAACATTTCATCATTAGCACGAAAGAAAAACTAAAGCCAAGAATGCAATGAGCTTCACAGATATTTAGTCATAAACAGAAGTGCTGGAAATAAATGTACATTTTTACCTGATGATGCTGAATGAAAAGTCAAGCGATCAACAATCCTGCTGGTCATGCAAGAGGGAAATCGCTCAATCAGGAAAAGTGTATACAGAATAGACATATTGTTTATTGTTAATTGAGTACAAATTAAGTTGGAATATGTTTAGCACTCAAGTAAGAATAAAGAAAAGAAAAATCACACGTTATAGTTTCTTATACATTTATTGTTACAGAACAATGGCGTGAATAGTCTCAATAAACAGCAGTCCTTTACAGGTCTAACTACATTAGCAGCTCTAGCTGCTTGGGACACATTAAGCCTGAAGCCATTATGTTCAGTTGTTGAAGTTAGTTATTTAGCTGTGAGATTCTACGTGCACCCAGTCAGTAACACCTACACATAATTATTGTCGTCTACCGGTCACTCAGGCATACCCAACACTGTGCTGTGCATCATTTCCACCGAAACGAACGCAATAGAAGGAAACGGGTGCTTGGAGCTCAGACAGCAGCATGTTTGATGACGACAGCCTACTTTTTCATTCCTGGTATATAAAGTCTCCTTATCTGGATCAGGTTCAAGGACACAGCGGATCAAATGTCCCTGAACTTTATGATCTTTTCACAGTTTATTTGTGGTTTCATTTTAACGTTCTAACTTTCAGGTGAATCATATCGTTAAACTGCAAAAACACTCAAGAAGACAGATCTGATCATTGGCATTACCACTCGAGATTAATTCAAAAACATACTGTAGCAAAGGAAGAGGGCAATACCCATTTAAAAAACTAAACATAAATAAAATCATCTATGATGACAGAATCAATAGACACTGAAAGACAATTAATATATAAAAGATTACGAGCATTAATAGTGCAATGAAAACGGCAGTCTTACTGGAGTATTGAATGTATGTTTGACCACGGTATACAATTAAAATGTAAAAAATAAATATCTTAAAAGTGTAAACAGAAAGACCATAAAATATGTTGAACCATGTAAACTAAATTAGACCATTTGATAACTATTGGTCTTGATAATTGCACTGTGCTTGGAGTTTAAAACTGGTGACATATTGAGCACACGGTTGAAATGTCTCATCATTGGTGTGAGTTACACACAGCTCAGTTTAGTGTCCCCCCCCTCTCTCTAAGTTATTACTGTTGCTTTAATACTGATGGAGGATGATTCTCTAGTAGGAATGCATGACGTGATTAATTCATGTATATACAATACAGACAATGTAGACATGCATTCTCTCAAGATGGGAAAAAGATGTCCCAGAGTTTTTCAGATACAATAACAACATCATTTCAATGTCTTTGGCTCAAAACAAAAGACAAATCCTGTGAATCACCTCCGCCTCAGACCGCTGGGGTCTACGAGGTCGCTGTGCGGTCCTTGTTGACTTGCTGTGGTGCCGGTTTAAACCATGCTGGATGAAGAAAGGTCCATTTTGTCTACATAGAAAACGTGTGGCTTGAGGTTGCACTGACAAACTCAAAATGAGGGTGGACGATGGCTTCTGCGCTCCCACGTTAAGGCATCACGATCCACTGACGTACCTGCGACCTGCAGCGACAGCCAAAGAACAAATAAACACAGGAGGACGAGCCCGCATGACAGTACTCAGGTCACGTTCACAAACCTGCTAAGGCTCACTCTCCATCGTCACCGAGACTATCTGGCCTCCGTCTGAAAGTAAAGAATGAGGACACGAGATGTTTCAGGGTGTTCTGTTAGAGGCTTAACGTTACTACAAGGAACTTTCTTCTTGTGTTGATTTTGGCGACCCCTGTGGACAAATACAGACGTATCTCCACCAGCCTTCTGTCACAAGGTGACATTAGCATTAAGAATAATTATATAGAAACAGCCAATATTCTCACTGATGGTTTTGTTTACTCGTTAACTGTCCTTGTAGAACAATTCCATACAAGTCATATTGCATAACAAATGGAAATGTCAGAAAAGGCATAAACCACATACCTAATTTCTCTTTGCTGTCGTCCGCTGTGTATTTTGTATTGTTACCAAGCACACCGAGGTTGGCCTCCCCGTCAGTAGGGCTGTGATTCAAATCACATTAGAGATTAAAAACCAGCAAACGAAACTTAAATTAAACAGATTCAATATTTGAAAAACAAATTAAAATAAAGAAACTCTACCAACCCTTTGCCATTTTGGTGAAGGACACTGTTTGCTTGTTCAGGATCTATGTGTACCAACCTGGTTACATAGGAATATCCATCTCCCAGACTAATAAAACAGGGATGAAGGCAGAATAAGTTAACATGTCAGCGTTGGATGGATCCAGGGTAAATAGTTCTTTTGGAACAAGTCTTTACATTAAATTAGCTTACCTACCTTGTCTGCTAATAAAGAGCTAACAAGCTCAGTGTAGACTTACTTACTTACTTACTTACTTACTGCTAATTTATTTTCATCTTTGTAATTGTTAAGATAATAACTGATAACTGATAGCTAAAGTTTGATCAGGACTCGCCTTGAGAACACAGGAAAGATCCAGTACTTTGCTTGGTCGCCAAACACCTCGGCGGCATTCCGTCGAAAGCCAAGAGAAAACCCGTTTTTGTCTGGACCGTTTGTGAAGACAGGAGCCCTGAAAGCCTCTGGAGCAGACGTAAAAGTCAGTCAATAGTGACCTTTAAAATGATGCAATCGCACGGTAAATGAATATGTATTTGTAGCTACCTATGGTGGTCCTATTCTTCCCTACAAGCCACAGGTGATAGCTGAGAAGTGACAGGATGCTGATAAAGAACAGGGCAGCCACGAAAAACAGAAACAAGATGTGGAATTTGGCATGCGTGTCAGGCAGCTGTTTCTTCAGAGAGGAAAAAAAGAAGAGTGTTAGTCTTGTCAGTCTGCAAGAATATTTCCTGTTGTTGTGTCATCTTTACACCAACAACTGACTGCAGAGAAGTAGGACATTTAACATGCTGCATTATCTCACGTTCACACAGGACAGACAGTTTATTATTACTTTCCACTAGTGTTTGGGATTTCCAAAACGGTTTTAGTACATTATGTTTTATAATTAGTAATTACAGTTATTCAATACAAAAGCATGCATTGCACCCTGAGTTTAATATACTGCACTCTCCGTTGAAATATGAATACATTCCAAGCGCACCGTGCTAGTCTCCATGCACACCTTCTATGCATGGTCATGCATGTGCAGCAGCGTAACATGCAAAACGTCTGGATGAAGATGAATATTGATCAGCACCCTGTTAACGGGATGTCTCCTTCATAGACAAGCAGGATATGTTATAACTGTCCAGTCTGGTGAGTAGAGGTCTGACCGTCTCTAATGTATCAGCTGGGTATCGCTTTCAACAATGGCGGCTCCTGAACAGGTTAACGTAGATTCTGCAGTAGCGGCCGGCGGCTCAGATGGTTCTGGGTAACAAACCATCTGGCGGGTCAGGTTAGCTGCATGAATCTTATGACTAAAATGGGACTTAAAAGATCCGACAACCACCTTTAATAAAATGCAAATCACAGCAAGCAGTCATACGTGAGAACCTGGTGTTTATAACAAACTTACGGTCCAGAATTGGATGAAATACTGGATGACTGTAGCACAAATAACTGCACAGTAGAGTGAGGCGTAGGCCAAGAACAGCACAAAGTACTTGTAGTTTGAGAATCCCACACAGTTATTCACCCTGAAAGAAAACATGAAACAGAAAGTGAAATGTGCTCAATGCTATACATTTTCTTTTAAAGAAATATATGCATTTATTACTTTTTGCAGAAAGACAGCACAGTTCATCAAGATTATGATAAATACAATTTAAAAAAAAAGGCTTAAATGAGAAAAGCCTACCAGGGGCAGTGATGGTCCATTTTCAGCACACACCTTTAAGAAAGTGCAGAGAAATCACTATGAATATATTCAGCGAGAGTAAAAAAAATAAACGACGAGACATAAATATTCAGTGTTGACTTTGAAAACACTCACATCTCACAGGTGGAGCAGTGATGGCAGCGGTCCGGTTTGATCACCTGGCAGTGGTCGCAGTATCGGATGGCTATTAAGAGAAAATGAAAGAAGAATTACCTGATCTGCCTTATCAGAGTACGGCTACATCACCATGTGATGTGATGTCAGGTAGCCAATATTTACATAAAATATCCGTTTGAGGCGTATTTTTCTACATTCACTTTTCCTTTGTTGAGAAATGTTTCAAATGTAATTCTGTAAGTTGAATAAAAGTTTGAATATAAACACTGTATGGGGTTACTATTTCCTATAATGTGTCTGAGAAAGAAAGTAGAAGGTGGGATCATGATTGCTGATAAGTAGAAGTGCCAGGTGTGGCCTGTGGAGATAAGGAGGTGCACCGGAGTCCAAGTAAGTCTCCTGATACATGCAGCTCCATAAACACAAGACAGACCAGCTGAACATGTGCTAAGCTAGAAGCCAACAACAACACGGTCAGCGTTGCTGCTGCAGCGAAGGCCTCACCTCCTCCTGCCGTGCGCGTATAAACGGGTAAACTCCGGGCCACTTTCTTCAGAATCTCTTGCTGCGTCTCGGCTCGCTCCTCTCTCTCAAACAGTTCCTTCTCTGCCCTGGGAAGAACAAACTGACAGGAGGAGAACAGACCTGAGCGTCGAGAGGCAGCTCAACATATAACATAAACTTGTATTAGACAGTTTTTTTGTATAATAGCAAACATGAAAATAGGTGGGTTTTATTCGTGGCTTACTGCTTTTGAGGGGCCGGCTGGTCTGGAGCCGATAGTTTTCCAGTAGGACCATATAAACATGGTGAAGAAAATGTGAAAGATGATCAAATAGCTGACTGTTGAGAGAGAGAAAATAAGTTAGATTTGCAGTTTCATTTTCCTCTCAAACATAATATTTGCTATTTGTGGCTATCACTTACTTCGTTCTGCATTATTTGGGATTGTATCTAAATGAGGCAAAAGTGGGGGGGAAATATGAGTTTGCATTAATGAGAGCCCTAAGATGGCACGACTACACATCCCCCAACAAACACACCACCCTTTTCTCACGCCATGCTGCAGCAGCCTGGCACGGCCAGCAGTGACCCAGCCGTAACAGAGAGCTTTGTCTGAGCAGCAGGGATGTCCCTGTCCCGACCACAGCCGCTGACTTACACACATAAAGACATGTGGATAATGGTATCATCGGTTCCAGGCTGAAAGCATCTAAATAAACCTTCTGTGTGTGCAGTGGGAGCCGTGCATGTCCCTGCACCTGACGGAACATGCAATATAAAAAACACACTCAATATTCATGTAGGCTGCTTTCAGACCTGCTTGTTTAGGTTCGGATGATCACGTGATTATGGGATAAAACCTCTGCTGAACGATGAGTCCAATTACAGATGAATGACCACAATAAGCATGTGATTTATTTATTACCAATGATTAGATGAAGGTGGTGTGGTAGCTCCTTAACTGTTGAACTGAGGGTCCTCGTCCAATAGATCATTACTAACATGCATCATATGGTTAAATTATATACACACAATTAGATATACAATTATACATACAATTATATATACAATTAGAACAATTTGCGTCATTGTAGCGTTTACATTATAGAACTGTCTTTGTCCATTCATTTACAGAACACTGCATATTTAAAGTTTGACATCCTCTTGCACGTTGTTTCCAGTGAAGTGTTTTGTAACATAATGTTTACAACCATCATGATGATTGCACAGACCATCATGATGATTGCACAGATCATCATGCTGATTGCACAGATCATCATGATGATTGCATAGATCATCATGATGATTGCATAGATCACCCACAGACTGTTTCCTCTCCTCTGACTGGAAGAAAAGTTCGTTGTTCCGTCGAAAGGAACGGTTAATAAAGGGACGCAGTTTAACACTGGGATGTAAACGCATGAGTACAGCCTGCAAGCTGGACTTTGTTTAAATCTCACTTCCAACTAGCTTATGAAAGTTGCCATCTGTGAGACTGTCAACGCGAGCAGTTCTCCGCCCTCCCGTCAAAAGCTCAAACACGTAGGAAAGTGCGCGTACTCACAGACACAGAGCTCCACGACGTACGCGTAGTAGGACCAGCCGACGACCAGGTTTATGAACAGGACAGGTACCCAGTTCAGAGCCCGCTGACAGCACCTCAGTGCGTGAGAAGGCGCCATCTTTAATCCGCGGAGGACGTTTAGCTGACGGTGACGTCACAGTCATGCTTTTAAATGCTCCGAGACAAAGACGCTACAGGACGGAGATGGTCCACCGAGGCGCTGCTGGACATGCGCAGATGATGTTTGTCGTCTCGAGCGTTACATTTAAATCTCTATATATTTAACCGTCGGGTTGATAACATGTAGTCAACAGTGTCATTTAACGTGACTTTAGGGCCAATAAATCACAACGAGGGACAACACGTGATGACCACTGTGATGTACTTTAAGACGCACCAAACCTATGATGACCGGACCTCTTGCATCAAACTATCTTTGTTTAACTGTGTAAGTGAACCGTTACTAATAGCCTCGGATATTTGATAGGATTTTGTGTGAGAATGAAGAATATACTGAACAATTAAAACAATTAAAACTCAATTCATAGTAAAAAAAGAAAAGATAAGGGAGAACTTGTTAAATGCAGTGATTTTAAAGTAGGCCTTCACCAATTTAAAGAGATAATATACATAACTGTTATATTACCATGTACACAATCACCTTATTGTTATTACATCATCATTCACGTGGAAGCATATGTATATGTATATAAGTGAAAACGACATTTCATCACTAACTTTTATGTTGATATGGTGCAGGTTCGTTAGCAAACAGGTTCTTTACACATCCAGCAGTGATGGAGCAACTTTTAGTTTTTACTAAACCTGCTGACTGGACAACTAAACATGAGCTACGACGCCCCGTTAAGTCGAGGGAGCTGCAGATTCAGACCGTAACATTGTTTTAACATTGTCATCGATAATAACTCAATTATAAAGACCCATTTAAGCAGCATTTCTACTGTATAAAATTATTTATGTCAGACTTTTCTATTTGTTCTGAGGAACATTAAGGATGTATTGCTTCTAAACAACAATGGCCATCGATCCATCGATGATACTAGACATATCAAAGAGCAACAACAAATGACAGAAAATAAAGTAATGCGCAAAATCTTTTTTTAATTTTCTTTTTCTTTTCACAGTACAAAGATGTTGTACATTATGACATATTGCACAATAAACCTGTAATAAAGCACTTCTTTTTTATTGTTCATTTTAATTAATAGTCTAACTTAGACATCATATTTACCGGATTAATGACCAATAGCCTGTAAGAAGATCAACAAAGACAACCAAATCATGAGAAGCTCACTGTACATGTTCACTGTATGTGGAGGCGGCTTTGCGAGAGGAGCGTGAGGCCCTTTTGGGTGATGAGGGGGAGGAAGGAGGGGAGAGGGAGGAGGGGGAAGCGGAGACAGGTGAGGAGTCAGGAGAAAGCGAGCGTCTCCTGGTGGGACTGCTGCTGGGGGAGCCACGGGGTGAAGAGTAAGGTGACAGGGCCTGGATCATACGACCACTGCGCTCCTGAATCACATGCTAAACAAGAACAGAGACAGAAGAAAGGTTTACCCGGTTTTCTTGCTTTATTTATTACCCATAGTGCCCTTTATCATTGCTCATAGAATGGCCAAAATGTAAATATGTTTATGAGTTATAGGTTCATTTTGTATTCCTAATTGACTATATATGACTATGTTTATTCTTCCACAAGCAAATATGATCCCTTCTATATAGTTAATTATATACATTTGCCACCAAACAACAAACATAATGTAACGTGAATGTGTATTAATTAAGAGTGAACATGCCCAGGCTCCATCAGGTCCAAAAAGCTCCAGGAAGTTGCTGATGAATTCTCGTGACTTCTCTTCCCACTTGTGGATGAGGTCATGGCTCTTCTCCTCCACTCTGTAGACAAAGTGTTTGGACTTTTCCTCCACCGTTCGGACCGTCTCTTTCATCTTGTCCACCTGTTCCTGCAGCCGGTATTTCTTCTCCTTTCAGTAAAAGACAAAGCAGAGGGTTTGTACCCAAAACATCAATATTCATTTTGTTTTATTCAATAGAATACTCACATGAATGAATCCGACATTCAGTTCTCGGGCCGTGTAGCCTCTCTGCAGGTTGCGTCGGACGTAGATGTCATAGTCTCGGACTATACGAGTGATCAGGTCGGATGTGGAGATGCCTTCTGTCCTCTCAGTGGCCACGAACATCCCTGACATCAAAACAGAAATGATTGCAATAAATTAAAGTGATGTGAGAAATGATAGGACTAAGAACCCACTGTATGAATATTCATGTGGTCACCTGCTTCCTTGATGTGTTTGTAAACATCCTGTGATCCAGCGGAGGTGTAAGGGATGTCATCGTGGGCCACAAAGTCAATCTGTCAGTGTAACATTACAGTGTTGAACACTATAAACTTTGTTCATGTCACCGACTTCGTGAGAAGCTGAGTGTCCTGTGACTGTGTGACCTTTGACCTTGTGTTTCTTGAGGAACTCTGTGGAGAGCGACCAGGGAGCGTCCCGCACCACCTCGTCCACGTAACGGCAGTGTCTCAGGGCGTCGTAGCGTTCGCCCTCGGTCATTACCGTGTAGCCCTTAAACTTGTGAGTGAGCTCGTCGCTGCAGACTAGGGACACACAGAAAGATTACTAATTAGTTCATTACTAAAGTGGAAGTTTTAGCACAAAGAGACGTAAGATTTTGGTCCTTTACAGAACATTTTGTTCTCAGATTAGGCTTCATGACAATAAAGCTGAGTTGAGTTGATGTTCAGCTCTTAGAGACCCCGTTTTCATTGACACGCTCGTCCCCGTTCTTTACCTCCTACTATCAGGTGTGTGTTGGGGAACACGTTTTTGGCCTGCATCAGAGCTCGAGCATGGCCCGAATGGAAAAGATCAAAGATGCCATCGGCGTAGACACGAACCGGACGATGAGCTGCAAGATGAGAAACGTGAAAACATGCCTTTAGATACCCACAAGACATTATACAACCTCACTATCTCTGTTTGATTATTCATAGATTTACTGCTGGGGCATTTTGATGATGATGCCAGTTTCTGATTGGTCGTTAATTACTTTTAATCTGCTGCTAACTCTTTTGGCGTGGCACATTCAGATAAAAAACAACTCTAATCAGCCAAACATGTAGCAGCAAAACAATATTGTACTGACACTAAAATCCCTTTTTAAAGCTGATATCAGCTGATTTTCATGTACTGAAGCAGTAATTCCCACTATTTGGGGACTGACATATCGGACTCTCAGTTGCATTAATTAGCAATGGAAGTAGAACATTTAGAGAAGTGTAACCTGGTGTGCCTCTCCGTGCTTGGGCAATGGTCAACTTTTCATGGGGGATTTCTGATTCACAACCTGTCGACTTGGCAAAAGCAGCCGGCTCCCGCAGAGCCTGAGGACAGGGAACGCAGAGGAAAAACATCACGTGTTGAGTTTAGGTTTTTTTCCACGTGGGTACATCCATCTTCTAAACCACTTCTGATGTTTCACCTTTCTCACCATGCATTCGCTCCTCGGATCATTTGTAAAGTTTACAGTTTACATAACCTGCATTTATTTGGAGTGCAGGAGGAAACAGGTGTAACTGGGATTCTAGCCTTCAAAGACAACGACATGATCAAGCTTTGATAATATGATTGAAATATATGATATATGATAATATGAAAGATGAGCAGTCTGAATACTGCATGTCTCCATGTGTCATGGACTTTGCGTTGTGTGTAGATACATACAGTATACGTAGCTTTCTTTATCTCTTGTACTTTGAACCCTGACTCTGCTCAGATCTGGTGTTTCCTGTGTTCAACTATAAACTTAAATTATCATCAATGCTGATGAATGAGTGATTGATTAATATCCAACACAAACGTTGGATATTAATTCTGATATATCATTCTGTACTGTTTTTTTTTATACATTAACAGCAATGGAAACTGATAAATTCATCACATATTATTTTAAGTTAACAAATGATTTAATCTGCCATTTTGTCTCATATTAAACAAGTTATTACTGAATATCACTTGCGAATAATCATGTATTTCTGTATATTACAATGTAATAACAATAATAAATCTTAAAAAAAATAGTTTAATATAGTGTATTGCTGACATAAACATGAGTCATGGCCACATCGTCCCACCCAGATAACAGTTAACTCTCCACTCCCAGCCACAAGTCAAATAACTAGGGGAAAGGCCGCTCTTGTAATATTAAAAGCCTGTCACATAAAAACACATTGCAAATCTAACTGATACATGAACTTGTACCTTCTTATTTTCTTCACTAAATAATGTAAAAAACAGCCAGACTCTAATTTCATGATTGTAAGTTCTTCTGATTGTTATTAAGCATAGAGATGAACGTTTGATGTGGACAGAAAACAGGACTTACCCTTTGAGGTCCTCCTCTCTGCTTCTTTGGGCCCTGCTGTTGGACGTTGCTGCCTCGGCCTCGTCTCCTTCCAGCCATCCCGGATGTTCTGTTTCCTTGTCCTGTAACAAAGCCTCTGCAGCCGCCTTTCAGCCGGCCTAACGAGCACACGGGGATGTCTGAGCCGCTGTGTCTGTGAGTTATTAAGTATGCATCCCGGCGGGCTGCCCGACCCTGATGACGGGAGAACCTAGTGAGCAAAGTTCAAGCCACTCTGGTAAAGCTATTCAGAAATGCAGATAGGACATGTCATCACTACTCAGTAGAACTTTCATCACCACGGTAACGCAGGCGCTTGCAGCAGGATAGTGTGTAAAATCTTCCACTATTTAAACTATAAGCAAGAGTCCGGCTAGAAGTAAATGTGAAGAACGCTCATGTTTTCCTCCTGGCTGTAGAGAAAAGAGGCGGCTAATAGTTTTGTGCAGAGGAATATAAGGCCGACTATAAAGGAGCAGCCTTTGGAACCAAACACAGACGGACAGCGTGTCCCAACATTTCACAAAGTTGTCACAAGTCGCCCACAGCTGGATGTTATGTAACGTCTGTTGTGAATCCAGCTCAGGTGCATCTTTAAATCAACCACATGCTGCTCTGCCTGCTTACATTATTACTTAGGGTTCTTATAGCTGGTCGGTTCAGCTCACTGAGCCTGACATTCATGTCCCTCCGGAGATGAATTATAATAACTTTGGTGAACTTTGACGTTACATCATCACCATCACCAGGTCAAAATTTCAATATGTCCAATATTTTATGGTTTATAAGCAAATACCTTGATTTGATTTTAGTAATGTTAGCAGGACAAAATAAATTCCATGATTTTATGTTACGTACACAAACGTACACACATATCCAGACACAGCTCTACAGACATAATTAGACATACGTGAATTTCGAGGAAATGAAACTTGTGCAGGAGAGTTAAAATAACACAAGTTGTTGTGTGTCGTGTGACTCTGAGAACCTGACTGAAGGTTACAGTTGGGATGAAATATCTGTCGGTAAAAGTGACACATTTTTTGGAAATGCCCACAGCATGTTTCACTTTCACTTTTTTGCATATTAATGGCCACAATTAACAAAGACTAGGTTGTTTTTGTTTTTTTAACAGAATCAAATGTGCAACAGAGACTCAAGAAAGGTCCTCATAACCGGTTTGAGTGCAGGAGTGACTTGAAAGGAATGTTTCACCTGTGAACACAATGGCCTGGGGCAAGGGGTGGGGCTATCCTCACCATGTAGGGTGCGAGTACTGCTCTGCTGTTCCTTCTCTCACTTCACACAAGTGAGCACGTCTCAAATATGTGGAGGCACAAACCAAGGTTGACCCGCAATGTTCAGGACCTTTGACCGGACCAGGAAATAGTACACGGCGAAGGTAAGAAGACAACACGCTTCTCAGTGTTTTCAGATTTGTTACGGTGTATCTTAGGGAGACACTGACAAAGACCAGATTTCTGCAGATTTCAGTTTCGCTTGCAATCACAATGTCATTGGCTGAGATTAATCAGTGGGTGGGGCTAGAAAAAAGGATTTTCAGTCTGAAAGTGACCGTATGGCACATTATTGCCACTCATCCATATCATTGGAAGGTGAGTAGATGTGACTGTTGGCTCAGTGTCGATGTGATTTTTAGTTGTTAGTTATTAAATGGGCTAAACGTCTGACTGGTGTGTTTTTATGCTTTAACGGTCTTACTCTGATAACTCTGTCTACAGATTATTTGTACATGCTGGTGTAAAGCATGTCCTTGTGGCAGTACCTGACACTGCTCCTGCCGATAACTGTTCAAATATACCAAGGTAAAGCCAACAGCAAACACTCGGAAATATGTCTGTTTGTACACAAACAGACAGTATGTACAAACAGCAATATATATATATATATATATATATATATATATATATATATATATGTATATATGCAGTATATACACACACACACACACACTCACACACACTCTCACACACACACACACACACACACACACACTCACACACTCACACACTCACACACACACACACACACACACACACACACACACACACACACACACACACACACACACGCGAAAGAGCTGACAAACAACAACATTTGAGGAAGTGAAATTTCTTGGTAAAACCAGCTCATTTGAGCTGTGGTTTGCAGAGACCAATGGTACGGCAGAGACGTGTACGCAGCTATGCAACCAATATGAAAAGTCACATCTATTGTGTAACGGTTACTGAGAACAGCTGATGTCATTTCTTAAACATGAAGCCGCTCTTCCATCTCAGTGGATCTTGATGTTCTTGCTCAATTGTCTGTTTTTTTTTATTAGGAAATCACTTCCATCAGTGATCAAATGTTTATATGATGTCAGATAGCAAGAAACATATTGTAAACACACTTCATAACTTCATTCATTTAGCGGACTAACAGAGATGAGTGGTTATTATTAATGTCTATTGCTTGTTTTGTTCAGTTATGGTGATAGGTCATTTATCAGATGGTGTACTGCCACTGCATTTCATTGATTTCTAGTTGGGTTGTTATACACTGTGTTCCGATGTCCTGATCAAGTGTATTACAAATCAGTTCTCATGAATCTCTGTGTTGTTTTCTTACCAGTCCAACTGGTTCATGACGTGTGTGTCTGGTGGGCGTTAGAGTGTCACAGTTTCAACCTAGCGTTGAACCCTCCCACTTTGAGTATGACTATGTCACTGATGATGGCAGCAACTATGATAAATCACTAAATAGATAAGAGATAAATAGGTTGTCACATCTCATTCATTCCTTTTCGTTATCCTCTCCTACCCAAACACCTTCCTCTGCTCCTTCTGTGTTTCCCTCTGACTGCCCTCAAGCTCAGAGATGTGAAGAGTTTACAGATCTAAATCTCAGTCACGCGTTCCTCGGGACCAGCCTCAAAATCCGGTTGTTGCTGTACACCAGGGAAAATGCCACCTGCGGTACGCTGGTGTCCCACAGCGACCTGTCCATCCATCCCACCTTCAACTTGTCCAGACCTACCACCTTCGTCATTCATGGGTATCGGCCTACAGGATCCCCACCGACGTGGGTGCATAAGCTCTCGGAGGAGCTGCTGGCCAGGGAAGACATGAATATCATAGTGGTGGACTGGAACCACGGAGCTGCTAATGTGAATTACTTAAAGGCGGTGGAGAACACCCACAAGGCAGCCGACAACCTCACTGCTTTCATTGCAACGATGCAGGTACGAGATGTGTCTGATGTAGCTTCAGATGTGTTGTTAGTAACGAGACTAACGACAGATTCCCCCCCAGCAACACGGAGCCTCTCTGAGCTCCATCCACATGATCGGAGTCAGCCTTGGGGCTCATATATCAGGCTTCGTAGGCGCCAACCTCAACGGGTCGATTGGAAGGATTACAGGTGAGAGCGGGCAGATTCAAATGCAGATTTCTTTCTTTCAAACACAGACGTGCTCATTGTCAAACAGCGTAATCTTAACAAGGAGCTCAAAATTTAAACGGTATTGTATCTGTGTGTTTGTTAAACATTCTTACACGGGAAAAGGCCACTCCAAAAATAAGTTAAATAGAAAGAAAAATAGATTTAACATTTAGGCCTTTCAAGATAAAAAAAAAAAAAGGAGAAATGAAATTAACTGGGAAAACTCATTTTTAGTAATATTTCACTGGTAAGGAGGTGAAGATATTGAAGAATACTATTTAAAATAAGTCCCATATCTCACTGAAAGGTTACTAGTAGGTGATGGTGTCTTATATTATAGTCACACAAACATACTTGGTAAGGTTTTTTTTGTCACCTACCAGTAGAAGAAATACTGCACATATTGGATTTAGTTACACAACCTTTGAGCACTTATCTACTGCGCCAGGCAATAAACATTCTTTTGGGCACTTGGCTGAGATGCTTATCGAGGGCACATGTGACACAATTGTCCTTAAAGTCCTCTCCGATAAAAGGGTTTGTCAGTTGATTTTCGGAGTAAATGAAGGTTGAGTCGGCCATCTGGGCAGGACTCACCAGGGAAAAAATCTACACAGTTTTGAAATCCCTGTGGAGAGATTATCCTCCCACAGTGTCAGTAACTACAGACATCCAGGTCAACACGGCTGCAAAGGAGTATTAGGTTTAAAACCTCACACACAAAAAAAGAGGAACAACAAGTCTAGACGTGTTCGGTCACATAAAACATAGACGGATGGTAGAAATAAAGACAGTCAAAAGCAGCAGCGGTAATATGGAAAAGGAAAAAGGCAGTAAATCAGTAAACGTGTACCTGCAATAAGGTGAAACTCAGTCTTCCCCAGTGTGCCGTTGAGCTCCCATCAATGTGTTCGACGATCCTGAGGTCTACTGATGTTTGCAGGTCTGGATCCAGCAGGACCTCAGTTCACTGGCACTCCTCCGGAGGACCGGCTGGACCCCACAGACGCACAGTTTGTGGACGTCCTGCACACAGACATAGACGGTCAGTCACACTATTACATATTAAATGTGTCATCCGTCATTTTGTTCTAAAGTTGTTGCTATTAGTATTATTGTCATGTCATTCACAGCCCTGGGCTTCAGAAAACCTCTGGGTCACATTGATTTCTATGCCAATGGTGGAACGGACCAACCCGGCTGCCCAACGACCATCTTTCATGGTAAGGTCTTTAAAATGATGATCGATCACTAATCTTTGTGTAAAAAAAAAAGGTGTTATAATCACACGTGATTATTGGTACTATAAGAGTGCACAATGCTGCATGGTAACAATTCAGACTCACCCCTGTGCAGGAGGATCCTATTTCAAATGCGACCACCAGAGGTCAGTGTTGCTTTTCCTTGACTCCGTGGAGCGGACGTGCACCACCAGGGCCTTCCCCTGCTCCTCCTACGAGGACTTCCTTGATGGCAACTGCTTGAACTGTGACCTCTTCGGTGCTGCTGGATGTCCTGTCTTTGGTTGGCTCTTTGATGATCTCTCACTAATGTAGAACACACGTTTTATGTACAAAAAACCCTAAAACATCAACACAATATGGAACGATGCTGTTAATGGAATAATAAAATGAGACAAATGAGTGAATATTGAAGCATCGTAGATATTTACAGTCTCAATATTTCATGGTCATTTGACTTGACGCAGCTGTTTGACTCGAATCCAGGTTATGATGTCATAGAGTGGAGAGACGTCCTGCTGAGGCTGAACCAAACCACAACCTACTTCACCACAAATAAAGTCTCCCCTTTCTGCAGTAAGTACCAGAGCACTAATAATCACATCAGAATCTGACAGAAACACATACCCCTAATATAATGTATAAGGGGTTCATATTAAAACACATAGCAAATCTCATATGATGCAAATGTTCAAAGGTCCAATACTGTAAGAAGTGAGATTTTCCTGTCTTTTTTTTATTATAAAGCCGTTCTAAGTGCTATAAAAAATAACTGTGAAAGAATCCAAACACTCAATAAATACACCGTTTTTATGACACACTATAGAAGTAAGTATAGTTAGTATATATAATATTTGAGAATAAGAATTGGAATCTCTCAGTGACCAAATACAGGATGGAGGTGATGATATGGAACGAGGACGTCCGCTGGGGATACATCACTGTTAAACTTCACGGCAACGGTAAAGAAGCGGTGGCAACCATTAACCAGTAAGTCTTCACTTCACATATCAGAAATCCTGTGGCAAATATGTATATTCCACCTCAACTTCTCTCTCATTACGCCTCTTTCGTTTTCACATCAGTAAACTATCGGAGTTCAGGAAGTACACAGAGACCAGGTTGCTTGCCCAGTTTGACAAAGACCTTCAGTCAGTGAAAAAGGTGTCACTCAACTTCCATACTGGGAATGTATTCAAGCCCAAATACAAGCTCCGTGTTCTCCGAGTCCGTCTCACAAACGTGGAACGCGAGGAGAGGTATACAACGTGGGGATTTTTAAACATTCTATCTGTTTGACATTTCATTTCAGCTGTTTTTCATGACAGTTATGTTGACTTTGTCCTTCACAGGCCTCTCTGTCGATACGACATCCTTCTGGAGGAGAACAAAGAGGTCACCTTCAGGCCGATTCCCTGCGAAGAATCCAACTTCTGAGATCAAACTGGACACCGTGTTGAAAAAGTTCCAAACTATGCTTACTATTCCACTCCAGCAGTGAAAGAGACTCATCTGAATCTTCAGTCCATCCGGGTTTGGGATGGAGAGCAAGCATCAAACGGACTGACCTGGCTGCGATGTATCATTTGTTATCCGAAAAAGTGATATACCTGATAATGTATGTGTTTAAGAGAAATTATATGATTTTTTTTAACAAAAAAAAACAAAAAAACATTTAGCCAAAAAAGATTATTTATTTGCTTTTCACTTGTAAGATGAATTGAACTTTCATGCATCATAATGACTCGTGATGAGTTATTTCAGTAATGGAAGTTGTGATTCCAACAACAAAATCGAGGTTGGTTTTATTACATAAATATATATTATATATATATTACTTATCTAATTCCAATTAGTGGCATTTGTGTTTCATCTTGTCTGCAGGTTGTTTGTGGAAATCACATCAGTAATGTAATTCTTTTGCTTCGGTGGCAATTTAGTAAGATAATTATCTGATAATCATCAGTCGAACATATTTCAGACCAATATGATTATTTTGTTGAATCACACATTTCTCATTAAGACTGAAAGAGTATTAACTTCATTGATTCCTAACTTTCTTTGCATAAAAGTAAAAAAAAAAAGATTATTTTTACATGACATTACTAGTACCTCATATTTATTATTATTCATTTAATTATTAATACAATCTCAACTCAAAAATTGACAATATCTATTTAATTAATTCACAAACTCTAATTTAAAAACTAAAAATACGAGAGAAGCTGATCAACTGCTGGCTCTGATTTTGTGTCTTCGTCTCTGTTTCACTGTCAAATGAAAATCAACAAATGATTAAAAACCAATATCACCAAGTGATGACACAGTACATATTCAGGCCAACAGTTATGGAAAACTGAAAACACCATTTCTCTCCATGAAAACCCTTATTTGGCCGACCATGTCATTAAGAGTCCGTCTACACAGGATTATTTTCAGCAGCGACTCAGTCAATACATTCAGTTCACCAGGAAAATTACAGATTAAAGAGAAATATACTTTTTAAATATGATCAAAAAGAAGCAAGGATGATTTTTATTGAACTTAGGAAAAAGATAATATGAGATACGTGTAGGACCTTGTGTCTTTGATGATGACTCCACTCATTTAGACATGTGCTTCTTCATACGTTGAATCTCCATCTAAAACACAAAAAACAAGTCAAACCATGAATGCAGCTGCAAGAAAGAAAACAAAGTGCAATAATAATGTCGTCTTAAAGTAATGGTGCACTGTTTCTTATACAGAATGATTGCATTCTTTTTCCTGCGGCCACATTGTATGACTTCCTGTGATTCTCACCTGTAAAGTCAAGCGAATCCTTTTCTCCTCGTCAAGCTCATTCATCAGCAGTTTAATTTCTTTGCTGGAAAACAAGATTTCTATCAGATTAGCGACAGCGATGCAAATGTCACACCAGGCGGAGGCTGAAGGGGGAAGGAACGGGTCCTACTTGTGCTGAGTCTTCATCCCTTCAAACTGGTCCCTCAGGTCTCTCAGCTCCGTCTGCAGTTGTTCCAGGTTGGGTGGACTTTTGCTGGGCTGGGGGTCAGAGTTCAGGCTCGGGGGCAGCGACGGATGCAGCACAGTAGAGAGAGCCTTCGGAAACAGGGAGGTGAAGGGCTGCGTGCGCACACCTCTGGGTGCTGCTGCCTGTGGATATGAAACCAACATTACTGTCTGACAACACAACAGAAGTCAGAAACATCAGCTTACATTTAAAGTGCATGAAGCCTTAACTTTTTCTTTTACACTGACAGGCAGGGAAGCCCCATTTTGGCTCGTTTCCGGAGAGTTTTCCTGAAGCTTTAAAGAATCCGGCTCTCGACTCTGGTTTGCTTTTCTTTTCTCCTCCATCATTATTGTTACCTGTAAGTTAAGTCTAGTTTGAGACATCTGATGAACACATTTAGGGTAAATCACCCAATAGAAGTATGAAAAATCAAGTTTAAATTCAAGACACATTTAAAAAAAGAGAAAAAGCTCATTCATTAGAATGCAAGCACCTTGTTTTGAGTAAGGAGTCAGAGTAGATATCTCTCACTGCTGTACTTGGCTATGTGTACGAGGCAGCTTAGAAAAGTTAAATTTATCCCAAGGACATACAGGACACAAACAAGACCATGCACACTTCCATGCAGCGAGCCAAGTTATAACTGGAGCGTACAACACGTCTAGCTAACCATGATTAAACGTGTATACTTCCCAGAGTCTGAAGCTCTGACTGTAACCTCTCATCTGCAGCATGAGCTCCCTGCTCATTCAGCCTCTCCGCAATGGACGCCACCGCGTTAAACTCCTCAGTGTCTTTGAGGGAAACGAAGAGTAACTGTTAAAAGCCCAGAACTCATCAAACACATCACAGCAGAGAAAACAAGCCATTTCAACACACATGTTTGGGATTCAACATTCAGCAGTTTGACATGCAGCGTTTGAAGCGGCTCAAAGTGTGTTTCAACAGAGAGTTGTAACAATAATAGGTGTGAGGCTTACCGGGAACGAGGGCTGAGCTATAGCTGCCCATCGGGACAGAGGGGGGATACAAGTGTAGAGTGAAAGAGAGAGAAAAAGCTGCAGGTCTTTAAGTCTACATCTACAAAATGACAAATTGGAGCAAGTCAGTGCAGCAGAAATCAACAGAAGCTCAGTCCAACATCATTGTTCAGATATGTGCTCTTCATGACACATCTTTCAGAGATGCATCAGAGTGGGGGAGACTGTGTGTGGGTGGTGAACAAGAGGCAGCCGCTTCTCTCACGCCACGCCACGGCAGGCGACAAATGTGCAACACATGCTGGAACCAAGGCAACGGAAGGAGCCAAGTGACACATCATACTGTACATTCGTTAGTCAACATGGTAAACACATTAGCAGATTATTGCCAGTCAAAGATCGAGGGGACACACGCTCACCTTGTTTGGCCGGCGACACCGGTGAGATACAGCAGCATCTGTGGTAACGCGACACCCTCCATTGTGGTCTGCAGAGTATGTTGTGATGAGGAGAGGTTCTGTCAGGGCTAAGTTTAGCTCCACTCTGCTCCCAAATATCACTGGGGGAGAGCAGGGGTGTGTTCAAAGGGACAAACTGGAGCGCAGTTACACAAGAAGGGATGTTTCAAGTGAATCACATTCAGCCTGGGAAATCAGTATCATGTGTTCTGTGGTTGTGAGGTTTTTTTAGACAGTGTTATCAAAGTTTTCTCAGCTTTTCCTCAAGACTGATAGAAAGCCTGAGTTGTAAACTGGAGGTGTGGTGTTTGAAAGAATCTGGAATATAATTCCACTATAGGAAATATAGAGTTCAGCAGGTTTGAGACACACAATCCCAGTGTCAGACTTTAGGCGGGTTCCTGTGAAGTCTGTGAGGGTTTAGGACTGGCCCACTGTCAGACGTTCAAGTGTTCAGACATTTTGAGCTCTCATTTTTACAGCCTCTACCTGAGACATTGTTATGGTCAGATCACATCTCTTTTTACCCATTATCCTGTGACTAAAATGATTGCCTGTTTGTGGGTAGTCAGGTGATCTGAGCAGGAGTGCCACATGACATGGGGTCATTTCAGAGGACATTATGACATCTGTTCTGTACGTCCTGCCTGTTTACTTACATAAATGCTGTTGTGAGATTTGGTGATGGCAAGTCTGAGAGAATGCTCACCTCTCTGCTTCACCATTCATGTTCAGATCAAATTCTCCTGTAAAACATTATTGATCAATTATGTCCTTTGTCCAACTCTGCCAGCAAAAAAATACATCAAACAAAAAGCTTGTTAAATGTTGTTTTATTTCCAGTCTCAAACAAACTACCCATGTGATTATACAAGTTTTACAAGTAGTAGCTAAATGTCATTCGACAAGCTGCTGTTTCTAATCAAAACGCCCACAATGTATCAAACAGGACATGTCATGTGATCAGTCTTTACAAACAGTAATGGTGAGATTCTAAAGTAAACATTTCTTGGACTTCACAAACTGAAATTGATTGCTGCTGGTTAACAAAGAAAAAGCTAAAACTATCAGTAAAATGAAGACTGCCAAGATCACAGGCAGCGACTCCCAAATAATTATTCACAAGAAATAAAAAGCAGGACAACATAACGGCATGTGTTACAATTAGCCTAAAATGAACTGCAGCACTTCAAAGAAGCAACTGAAACACTTGCCGGGGAACAAATGTATGCAACAACACTTCCACAATATACAGGCAGGTTGGGATATATGCCACGGGTTGGTGCAGTCCACCAAGCAAGAAAAGATTGAGATGTGTTCTGCCCCTCTCCAGTATAACGTCTGCGTTCTGTGGGATCTGTGTGGAGATCAAGAAAAAACACTAATTTGAATACAGCATTTCTAGAAGATGATGTACAATTTCTTGTGATACAAGATGGACAATTTCTAAACTGTTTGGAAAAATTTAATGGAAACCAGAAATGGCCCTTCACAGCCACAACATCCTGAAAACGTACCAGAGATCATCACCAGCGCTGATGGTTGTTCCCTCGGTTGTACGGTGCACGCTGACGCATCACTCTCATGCTGCGGTACTTGGACACGATCCCGTGACTTTTTCTGAATACCGGCCTCTGATTTGGAAAAGGACGCGTCACTAAGCTCTCCTTAAAAAAAACACAAGGAATTCAAATATGAGTTATTAAGAAATAAAGATTCCACAAGCCGTTTCACATTTCCCAGAAGAACTGAGTGACATGCATACCATGAGAGGTCTTCTGATATTTCCAGACAGGTCGGGGCCCCCCCTCCTTGGACCACCGGTGAACCACTGCCTCTGTAAAACACAAGAATAAACGCTAAGCACATTCTGTGTGCGATCACACCCATTTGTTCTCATTACAATTAAAACAATAAAGTGCAGACGTAAATTAATATTCACATATATTTGTCCAGTTGTGTTATATCTGCCAAAACAAGTTTTGCAGTCTTATACAATGAATGTTTTACCTGCATGGGTCCTGGTCTCTTGAAGGGTCTCCCTCTGTAGCTCTCCTGCATATTAAATGGCCTGCAAACATATATAAAAACACACATCAGAAACCTGATACGCTCTGCATAAAGCTAACATTCCACCTACTGCAAAACACAATGAAACGTACCTAAACACCCTCCTATCCACATAGCCCTGTCTTCGGTCTTCAGGCGATGATCTGGAATCATTCGTCTTTGAGAAGCGGCTGTTTGGTGGCGCATCGTGATCGGAATTACGTTCTATAAAAAATAAATCAATAAAAAAAAGGAAAAAAAAGAAGAGGTAAGTGATAATAAACAGCTGAAGCATTTTAACAATGGTTGACAGAACAATAAAGGAATGTAAAGCAATAAATACCAGCCTCTGGTAGGCACTTTCATTACATGGGAAAAGAAATGGCTCACCGTTCTTTGGGCTCCGATCTTTCGTAGGTGAGCCGTCTTTAGAGGAGGAGCTTGGCCCAGGTGGCCAATGGGACAAAACAACAAGGTCACGTTTCTCTATGGGAGAAGATCTGGGGGGGGAGATCAGTGGAGGCCGTGTTAAAGACAACAGCATTCCTATAGCAGCATCATGTGAGGCCTATGTCAGTGTATGAACATCTTTAATGTGGCCTGGATACATTATCAAGACATTGAAGCTATCACAATGTTTAAAGGAAACAGATTACAAGTTAAAACATTTAAATCACCTCAACTCTTAGATGTAATGCAATTTAAACCAGTAATGAACAGCAATGTTATGCAGGCAGACAACTGATTTTATATCTATATATATTTATATTTATATACACAAGTCACGCATCACATTGGTACTTACAAAGACCATGGAATGTCCATGCTTCTTTACTCCTATTTTTGTACCCTGAATCAATCTGAGCTCTCTTCGTTTACTCAGTGATTGTTAGAGCGGGGGAATCGTGGAGACAACTTTTAGATATGGGTCTAGATCACATCACCAAATCTTCTATCATTCCTCTCTCAGAAGCCCAGGAGGACGGTGCCTGGTTTTCAGTCAGACTGAACTTCTGACCTTTGTTCTATCTGGACTTCATTCCTTTGGTTGTCTTCAGTCATCACCATCCAAAGATCACCATCCAAAGGGTTTCACAAGATTCGAGTCTTCGAGACAGCGGTAGCTTTGACGGCTGAACACACACCATGTCAGCTGACCAGCTTCTTCTCCTCGTCGTGCAGTGGCTTTAAGCGATGATCCACAGGGTTCAAGGGAAGTGACCACAGGCTTCGCAGGGGTCACAAATGAGACTTCTATTCCTTTAGATGTCCTCCACTTCTTAACATTTGGGGCATTGGGCATGAATTAGAAAAAGCAGGGATTTAATAAAGGTGATCTTGCAGTCAAGGCTCCAGCACTGTTCTCTGGTTCAAGTTACAGTGGGATAGAGTGCAGAGACGTGGTTGAGATTATCTCTTGTCCGTCACACTAGGGAATGTCTTCGCAGGTTGCCGTATGCAGGTTTGGGTTACAGATTTTCAGTGGCTGTGTTAGTCTTGTAAAGAGGCTATTGAATATTCTGACTTCGCTCAGGCTGATGGCATGCACCTCTGATTTTTACATTTAGGTCACACTTCAGATTGGACACAAAGGTTCTGAGAACAGCACATGCTGACCTGTGGGTCCAGACCAAATGCATTCACATTAAATAACACAGTGGTACCAAGCTGGTCTTGCTTCCGTCCACATCACACCTTGTTCTTGTCTACGTTAAATCCGTTCTCTCAGGACCGTCTTGCGTCACCATTTGTGGCTTGTCATGTTTTAGTGTTTGATGTCGTCTTCTTTTGTGTCAACCACACAGATATTTTCCAGCCATTTAAAATTACATATCAAGGCCCGTTTGCCTGCAGGTTTTCTTGATAGGATTACATGAATAGAGGTGGCCAAATAGTTGCTTTATGCAGGTTTGACTGCAAAAGTTGACGTTACCGTCCCTGGTGAATTTCATCAACAGCGTCCGAAATAATTCTCCAGCTTTATCATAGATAATGCTTGATGAACGTCTGAATGTGGGCTTGAAGTTCTCATGACTGCAGAGAGGCAGAACATTCCATGATCTGATGGACTGCATGAAGTAGTGCTAGTAGTGGTTTAGCTCCTCTTCGTTCAGCTGAATGGAAATGATGACTGTCCACAAGGTATCACAGATAAGGGGCAGAATCGGTTATTCCATTCTGATGAGACAATCCGTCTGGAATTAATCTACTTTGCAGACTGCAAGAATAAGATTCCCACTTTTGTGTAAGTCAAACGTATGATGAACATGTGAAGGTAAAAAAAAATCCTGAGTGTGGATTTTAAACAAACTGTATTAGTCCATCAACTGTTTGCCAAATTCTTTGTCTAGGCTTTTAACCGTCTCTTTTTTACAGTTTAAAGTGTATTAAAGCCACTCTGGGACTTTAACACTCGACAAAAATGGAGTCAGTTAATTTATCGAGAAAAATTAATGCAGGTACACTTCTAACTGAGCATCACTATGGCCTTCAATATAAAATCCTCTTCCTTGTTTTTGGCTTTTCCTGTCTCCGTTGTCATCAAAAATCCCATCTTCCATCTTGACATTGTAATTATATTCAAAGTAAAACAAAGTGGCACAGCTCTGACCGGCCGTTCTTGGAAATCCTGTCACCAAACATGCCACTTGTAACTTTGCCGTCTCATGTTTTACTTAATGCCGTGAGCAGTCACCACTGTTGTACATTCATATGATGCATCTCTCTTCCCATGGTCCTTGACTGGCTGACATGTCAATAATTTCAATGGGGCAGGCTGGTAATCGCAGTCATTTTCATGTCCTCATTTTCCATACTCGAATATACCATTTTAGCCTACGGGTTGTAACTTCAGCTTCAATTTGTTTGTTCTCTAACGAGGGTGAAGGGGTCTTCACAACATACCGAACACTTCTTCCGAGCTTATTGTTGACAGACAGGAATCCTTCAACAGCACAGATCAACCTTTTCCCCCACATTCTTCATCAAGGGCGTTAAACTTTCTGTCAGGTTTTATATCGATATGGTGCGCAACTTAGCACTTTCTCTTCAGCCCACTTCACAGGAAGATATTTCAAACATGAGGCAGACAGGGAGGCATTTGAAACCCTTTTGTAGTTTTTCATCAACCGAATCACTGTTGCACATTTAGCTCATCGTGATATCTCCATTTTCCACAGCTGGCACCCCCTTCATATAGAGACATTCTTTCTTGACCTCCTAATCATCATCAAGCCCCTGCGAACAGTGCTAGAAGAAAAATACCGTACCTGTGTGTGTTCAAGGACCGGCGAGACTCCACCTGTTCTTTGCCTGTATCAGAGTCTCTTGAAGACTTGCTGGTAGAGGCTTCTTCTCTGGGGGGTGACTGTTGTGGTCTGCCCCTCCTTGTTTCCAATGTTTTCAGGGGAGCTGCATTTGACTGGAAACGTTTCTTCCTGATGGCAAGAACAGAGTTGAAATTTTCCCTTGAGGCAGAGTCACCTAGGCGAGGCCTGGGTCTCACAGATGTTGGTATTCTGAGCTTCATGAGAGATTCTGCTCGAACTTGTCTGCTCTTAACCAGGTAACTTCTATCCCTAAGAGATAATGGTTTTCCACCAAAGGGCCTGGGAATGCTGAGCAGCTGAGGTCTCTCTCTCCTGGGTTGTTTTTGATTGCCATGCTCCAGTGCAGGGTCTGAAGTGGGCATGCTGATTTCTGATATCCTCCTCTTGCGGGGTCCTGCAGCTTGCCTCTCCTGAGGGTTCCTGTGGTAGGAGGACGATGGTGATGGACCTCCTTTCCATAACGGGGGCCTGAAAGGGGGCAGGTGGGGAACATCCTGTGCCCTCTCTCTACTGTGGGATCTGCTGCCTTGCCTCTCCACTGGACCACGCTGCCGCCTGGAGTCTTGCTCAGATGACCACCTGCACATCCATCAAACAATAGAGAAATCATTACAATGACAGATCCATTGCCATGTGGGAGGCGGAACTTTTAACTTTTATCTTAATGCAGCCCCTTCTTAATGCCATGACAGAATGAAACAGGTAGGAGAAGTACATTTTCAAAGAGCAATTACAGATGTAATACTCCTCTCAATGGCAGGTGAAACCCCATTAACATCAGACCCCCATTAATTCCCTCTAATAATTATGAGTTGGGGCAGTGTAGAGATAATCAATACGACCCCTGTGACTGGGAGGACTGGGCCAGCTTGAGGCCTTCTCTTTAAAAATTTTACCCAGCTGGGGTTGTTGCTTCACTCTTGTACCTCTCTGGACATGAGCTTCTCCCATGCATCTCTCTGGGGTTCCTCTGTGACCCAGAGGGCCCGTGTTCTCCATTGTGTGGATGAGCGAACGCTCTAGGCTCGTTCCAGCGCTTCATGCCATGACCCGAGTGCTCAAAGGGCCTTTCTCTGGGACTGTAATTCTCACGAGGGTCTCGACTCCGCTGCTCCTGATGCTGAAAACCTGACTGCCTTTTGGAGCCCCTGAAAGACCCCTGGTAGTTTGGTGTTGAGCCTGGCCTCCTGTCAGCTGGGTGGTTGCGAAAATGTCTTGGGGAGGGTGACCTGTGACCTGAGGGGTGACCATGGAAAGGTGGGCCCCTTTGACTCTGAGATCCTTGTGCAGGACTGCGAGAGGATGACTGATGCTGGGCATGGGGGGAGCGGTTTGGCCTGGATGGGGAAGGCCTCCTCTGGCTGTGGTGTGGTTCCATTTTGGGAGGGTACGATTGAAAGGAATCCTGATTCTGGGACCTCCAGTGATTGAAACGTGGCTCCCTTTGCTCTCCCATCAGGGGAACTCTTTTGACAACTGGGGGTCGTCCTCTACCTCTGGAATCTTTCCAGTGAAAAGGGGCCTTTCCTTGGTAGCCCTGGACATCTCTTCGACTTTTGTTGGGGTTGTAATTCCCATCGCTCGATCCAATGCTATGACCATCTCCGTAAGGTCTGATAGGACACAAGAAAAACAGACAATTGTGGATTACAAGACACAAAGCCACTTAAAACATACCATCATTTTGCAAAAATAAGGGCCATCAACTAGCTTAAATCAGAGATTCAACACTCATAAATATAGCATTGAACTACTGCACGACTTGACGAATGAAAAGACATTACCTGGACTTCAAACGTGGTGGTCCAAAATGTGGTCGAACCATATTTGGAAGTGAGTGAATAATCTATGGACAAAAAAAAGAAAACTGAATTTTGACAGCCTTGAGCATATATAGTGCTTTTTTTATTTTTTAAAATGAATCGCCCTGACTCTATAGTCTGATACTGAGTAGTTATGTTGCTTTTACTCATCTGCCATTTCTTGTTCCACTCACTCATAGTTGCTTAAACATTAATACTATTAAACATCAATGTAATACCTCTAAAATAAATTAAAAATATAAAAAAATAAAATGGTGTATTAAGTGAATGTCAATTAAAATCATTATGAAACACACAATATCATATTGTTTAAGTTAGTATTAGAAAATACTACTTATTCTCAACTTGCAATGTTGAACTGATGTTATATGTTGTTTATCACAATAAAAAACTGCTATAAATGTATGTGTTTACTATTAAATAATGCAGCGTGTAAAGTATGCATTAAAGACAGTGAGTTCATCTAATAAGCAAATTCAAACAATTCCAAATGTAATGGTTCAAAGTGCATATTTAACAGATAGCAAGTAATATGGGTAAAGCCAACCGAAAGCAATAAGTAAACTATTAATCAGAGATAAGCTCCCGGCCCTTAGGCTAACCTAATCAGTAATATCACACACAGTCACGTTATCATGCGTGATTTACTTTCAACGCTTCACTGCAATCCCCGTTTACATCCGTCAGCTGTGGCCACTATACTCGCTGTTGTGTCCTGGGGGGGAACTGCGGTTTCCTGCCGTGTGTGGTGATAATTAATGTCACAACCACTAAATGTACATTGATATGTAAAAAGACATATCCTAACAGACCCGAGGTCATAGTGGAATCCGTACGTTTTAAAGTTCAAAACAAGAAGACGAAATTAACGCCGGGTTTCTTATTAAAGCGAGCGTCGCTTTCCGGGTGTGAATGTGTCGCCATGGTGGCCGTGGGTTCAGTTTCGGTCGTGATCCTTAAATCCTTGTGAGGGATCTGGGCAGACCGTGCTTCCATTTTTAGTATTAGCTAGCTCATTGGCAGTGGGTTAGGAAAACAACAGGACCCAGTCTGTAGCGTATTTATGTGGTTTTAAAAAGCAGACCCTTAACTGAAACGGTGAGCCTAGCGGGGACACCACTGAAGAATGTCCCTCGGGCTGGTTTATACTTAGCGACAGAAAGAAATACACGTCGAGCTAACATTATCTAGCGTAGCGTAACCATACCTAAGCTACATTTGCTAAGGGCCAATTAGCTAGCCTGGGTGTTTCGCTGATTTGTTCCGCCGCTGGACGGAGCTCTCGGAGACGACTGAGCTGCCATTCACGTCGCGACTCGTTTGAACGTCTTAGCGAGATACACAAAAAAACACAAAATAAATCACCCAAGCGTTGTTTCTGATAGCAATGCATGTAATTCATTAACTTCGCCAACTACTCACCGAAGACAAATCGTCGACTGGAGCTGCTACGTGCGACTGCGACACAGTTGAGCTGCCCTTCTTCGTCAGAGCTCTCTCGCCCTTCATCAACACAGTGAAATGCATGTCACTCAACGTCAAGCGCCACCTACTGCCTCGGAGTGTGTACTACATGTCAACGGAGTGCCAAACAAAAAGGTCTGATCCTGGGCATGAATTTTACTCCCCTTTTACATCCTCACACAATTGTATCAAAATCAACCCTTTTTAGATAATCTCTATTATATAAATATGCCTGTGTATGTTTATCTGCCCCATTTGTATCAGCAAAGTTAGACCGAAGTTGAGAAACACCTCTTTAGGATTACGCATAAACCTACAGCCTCCAAAATGAAAATAAAGTCAGTTAAACAAACATGTCACCAGGCTCCTGCCTGGTTTGTAGTGGAGCTGTTATATATACAGACAGCTTTGTTTTCAGCTACAGGAAATATCCATCTGATTTATTTTTCTTTCTCTAAAGTCTTCCATCTCTTTCATCCATCTCACTTCATGCTTTAGTTCCAGATACAATCAGCTTCTGCCCATGTCAATTGCTTAATAACACAAACACACAATCAAAAACACAGAATTCCCAGGTTTACATTTTATTGTTTTGGATAACATTGTTATGACCATGCTAACCATGCACAATGTCTACAGTAATTGCATAACTTAATGTGTGGAGCTGACTGGGATAGACTCTTGAAATATAGGTATGAGCAAACTTGAATACTTTTTGAAGTGTTTGTATACTGTATCATTTATTTATACTCATTTGCTTTTCATTCAAATTAAATCCCTTTTCAAAGAACTGGAATTTTAGTCATTGTGGTACAGCAGTGCTTACTATGCAAAATATACAATTCAAAAATCCTGTGTTTCCAGGATATGCAGTGTCTGAGGAACACAAATCTAAATGGCACCTTATAAGTGACACAATGTATATAAGCTGTTGGCATAAGTGTTTTTTGGAGTTTGGCGGAGATGAAGCGTTTCATTAAGGTTCAAGTTTTACAGGTCAGCAGTGGCCAAACAGAGAGGAACACAGCCAGAAGACTGTAAAGTGATGTGCACAAAGATTCAGTAACTAATCAGTCATTAAGGCATCTCTACTGGAATTACATTTAGGTAAAAGAGTCTGCTGGATAATTCACAGGAGCAGAGCACAGCATGATGGGAGGAGAAATAAACAGCATCATTATAGCTACAGAGCACACACACATTGATTGTTCAGTGTGACACAGCCAGATATCTATTGGTTTGAATCTATGTACTTCACTGTGTCTAAGAGATTGAAGCATCCTCTAGTGTTGTTCCTTGGAAAACCTAAACATAGCAAAGCACACCTACGGAAAACGTTTTAAATGACATGAAGCTGCTTGGCTGTCACTATTTTCATCAATGAAATCCAGTGAATTGTTGAAAATTGCCGATTAAATGAGCTTTTATGAATGCAGTCCAAGGTATGTGCCAATAATTGTGTTAATGCTACAATTTTCTCAATGTGCAAACATTCAAGTCGACAATCATTCTCCTCATCCACGTGCAGTTAGAAAGTCCTAATTATTTTTACAAACATTTCAATGATCTCATAACAATCTCAGACCTCTTCTAGTTTGAAGGAGTCCTGCTTGAGTTCAGTTTGTCAGATAAATCCGTTAAATTCCAGCCCAATCTATCATCACCACATGCACAAATAACATTATTAGGGAGGAACATTTCTCGAAGTACTAAAATTGAGGCTATCATGAAAGGGAAATAGTCATGCCTTTACCAGCAACAATCTGAATACGATTTAAAGGCTTAAGAGGGCATGTAGAAAAGCAGAGGTACAAATGCAGTCATCAGTGCTCTGAGCAGTTTTGTTACTCCTGTTCTGGGACTGAACTGGGACCCAGTAAGGAATCTGTGCAGAGAAAAAGAGATTCTTACCATAGTTTAGCCATAGTAGGTTTTCTAAATGTCAGTAATATTCAAAACCCTGATTATTTACTTTTTTCTGTCATTATCTGTCACCTATCACACCGTCTCCCACACGTGCTCATCTTGCACACACGTCGTCTTAAAAAGAACAGTAGATTAAACAAAATCACACATACTTTCTAAGGGTCAGTTGATATGTGATTGGAATATAGAATATATGATTTCTTTATATTGCAAGTCATGGGTTACAGTTTGTTTTTCTTAAGTCAATCTCTATGGCTCTATTCCCATAAATGTAGTTACACGGGGGCTCACACTCAAAATGTGATAGCTTGACAGAGACAGAGAGGAGGGAAAAGAGAGAGAGAAGGCAAGCCAGAGAGGAAGAGCGTTAACAGACTACTGGATGCTAAGTTTGTTTGAGGATGGATGCCTCCCGATGAGCTTGGAGTCTGACATGGGACTGACCACACCCTCAATGAGGTTCTTGTTGCAGTCGCCGATGTTGCCTTCTGAGGAGAGTTTTGGGTAGGTGGCGCTGCCCGTCAGGTCCATGAGGTCCTCCAGGGCACGGGTGTTACTCACGCTGCTGTGCTGGGTTTCGTTTACTGGCGAGAACTCTGGGATTGAAATCAGTTCCTCCCTTGAAACTGGGCTGGAATATAATCATTGAAAAAAAATGAAAAAAAATCACGTATATCAGTGCCCAAGTGTGTAATGTGGTGAGAACTACTGTAAACATATTAATAATGATAATATCACAGGGTTACCTGATGACTCACCTGACCTCCATGGACTGCACCCCATCACAAGACAACATACCCTTCACGTCTAGTGGCTCCAGCCGGATGACTGGCGGGGATAGGTGTCCCAGTGGCAGGGGTGCCAGGGAGGGTCTTACGACCTCCGTCTGGGACCCTCCTTTAGCAGCTGTTAACACATGCAGGCTTTGCTGTTTGCTCGCCTCAGCAGTTGGATGGCTTCTCTTCAAGGCACTTCCTTCCCCCTTCACTGCTCCATTCATCAGACCACCCTCCCTTCGGTTGACTGCTGTCGGCTCTTTATTTATTTGCTCGGCGGCTTTAACATGTGCTCTGTGCGGCTTGGTTACATTCATTTCCACCTCCCCTCCCGGTTGCCTGAGCACACAGGCTTTGCCGTCTCTGTTGAGTCGGTTGGCATGCTCTTCGGCCGTTTGGTTGGTGTCCGGCCTCTTCTCAGGAACACTGTGTGTTGGTGTCACTTGATGAGCGTTGTTTTTAACTTGCAAACTCTTCTCACAGTCCATCTGTGCTGCTGCTGCTGCTGCTGCTGCCACCTCTATCTTCACACATTCCTTCACGCTGGCCCGGCCTGTGACCTGCTCTTTAACCTGAAACTCAACCTTTTTGACCGTTTGCTCTTTCACCTGAGCGTTAACAGTCTTTACTTCACCTGTGGAGAATGAAAAACATCACAGTGGGCTTCACGTTATTTGGACTGCCCAGTAATCATCAACTGAAGTTAGATTTGAGTCGACCTGAGTCCTGCAGGCAGTACATTTGTAATATTTACAGTATCTCTGGACATGTATGCTAAATATCCACATGAATAGTCAAACCCAAATGAGTTGAGAATTAACATCAGACACTCCAACTAAAGTGTGAGCCTCACACTGCGCAGATCTTCCAAGGGCATTTTCAAGAACGGCTAATTTTACAGTCAGCTCCCATGGCACTGCTCTACAGTAAAAAGTGCCCTATCAGCACTAAGAGGAAGGCCTGCTGCTCCACGTCCCACAGTATATCACATTACTCAAATGGTTGTATGGCCCACAAAGACAATGTAGACAAGGTTGACTATTTTGAATAGCCAAAGCATCACAATCATTGCATACAAGGACAATAACAAGAACGCTAGAAAGAAAATATTGGTGTACGTCCCCCATTGAGATTTCACTCAAGCCAACTTATAAAAACTGGATTACTGCTGCGCATGCTCAAAGTAAGGCGATAAATGAAAGAGATCATAAACCATGCATGCCTTGTTTGCATTTTTACAGCGGCAAGGCATACAGAGAGGGGCAGAGTAAGCAGGGGCAGCAAGCAAACACAAGTATTTGCAGGGCGACTGAAACGCTCACTGACCTGGTGGTGAGACAGGCTTCGTCTCCACCTGCTCCTCCTTCTGATTCAATGCAGAACAGAGACGATCGAGTCAACGTTTGTCGTAATCAGGACACAAAACCAAAGTATCACCAACAGTAGAATTTAATAAAGATAGTAACAACAGAAAGTCAAGAGTCTTAATAAATTAAAAGGATTAAAAATGCACGTAATCAGCAGGTGCTTAAAGGCAGCTGGACTACTGTACGAGAACAGGGGTCTCTTACAGTACCTTCAAGTCAGCTTCACCCTTCCTGGTTCTCTTCATGATCTCCTCAATTCTCTGCAAAGATATATCAACAACATATCAACATTTCATCTCTGTGTGATTTCCAGAATTCACAGATTAAAATGATTCAAGTGCAACATGCACTGTTAGCTTGCATGTTAGCATTGAATGAGTGTCCTTTCTGAGGACGTTTCTGTTTAAAATCACCTTTTTTCTTAGTTGCCTCTCCTCCTCTTCATGTTGCGACTGCATTTCTCTGTCTTGCCGTTGGCGCTCTGCGTCCTCCTGAGCTTGGACTTGCACTTTTTCTTTCTGTTAAGACGGCACAATTTACACAACATGCCAAAGATTCTCCTGAAATTCACAACAATGTGCATCCAATAAAAATGGAAATCCCAAACGTTTTTTCAACGGGGCAAAAACAACTGCAGCTTATAATAAATCAGTTACCTCTTTGTCCATCTGGGCCTGTAGCTCCTTGTCCTCCCTCTTTCGCTTCTCTTCTTCTTGTTTCAGCCTGTGAAGCTCTTCCTCATTTTTGGCCTTTTCCTTCACCTGTTGAGCCTTTGCCTCTTCCTGTTGCTGCTTCTGTGCGAGTTGCTTCTTCAGCTGCTCTTCCCTTAATCTGATGAGCAGCAGCACATATTTAACCATTTTAAAGATCACACAGAATATACAGTGCATCCTTTAACTCGTGACATATTCAGTGAACTCACCGTTCTTCTTCCTCTTGTTCCTGCTTTTTCTCCTCCAGTTCTTTCTGAGCTCGAGCCTGGCGCCTACGCTCTGCTAGCAACTTGGTAGCCTCCTCTGCATTTGTCGTGCCAGCTGCCATCTTCCCTGTGAACGGACAAGCCGCTGATTCTGTCAAACACACAAGAAGAAACGGGTGTAACATCATCCTGTTGTTCTACTTAAACTCAATCCAGCGTAAGGTTACCCATATTCTACCGTCATTTGCATAAAGTCCACCTTTTTTCTTGTCTCCATCCTGAGAGCTGCTCTGTGTCTTCTTCTCTGTGAAATCCACTTTGGGAGACATGTGGTTATTTCTGTCAGGGGACTGATTTCTTCCAGATGTGTCACCTTTGAGATGCTTATCCAGTGTTTCACCTTGAGGTGGTCTGGATTTAGTGATTTCAACATTGACTACATTCTTTCCATCTTGTGAAGATGGACCGGTGCTGTTCACGTCGGTATTCTTTGTCGCTGCTTTGGGTTGTTCACAGTGTTCCTTCTTGCCTTCTGGTTTCCTGTCGTCAGGCGACAGGTTTTGACGATGTCTTGTAGGAGAGTAATGGTACTGATGAGCGTTGCTCGGAGACTCGGCACGGATCCTAGAAGCCAGCCTGCACACAGATGGAGTTGTTTGGCTTTAGAATTAAGTCTTTCGTTTTAGGAAAGAAATGTTAAAATAATGCTGTGCAACAAAGGTAATGATCTCTGCTGACAGCCACATTTGTTCCTCCAAACAAATGATCTTACTTGGAGGTAGTAGGGGAAGCCAGGTGCCTTGTGACACTAGCAGGGGATTCAGATCTCTTCACAGGGGATCCACAACCTGGGGATGCAGTTCTTCTCTCTCTGCGCAGCCGCTCTTTCTGTAAGCAGTGTCAGAGTGATTTAATACATAATATAAGACACGCATTGTAATGTGTGATGTATGAGGTCTGACCTTGGGGGTATTGGGAGTGGACTGAGAGCCTCCTTGAAGTCCAGCTCTGTTGTGATCTGCAGGGTTCAGCGAGCCGCGGAAAGGTGACCTGTGAGGGCTGCAGGGCGCTACGTGATGACAAACACCAGGCTTCAAAAGTCAAAGGACGGCAAATCGCAAGTGACAGATGGATATTAATACAGTAGTCAGGGGAGGGCTTGACTGGCCGGTGTTTGCTGCATCCAGCTGAGGCTCACAGACTCATTTTATCAGCCAAAAATCAGTTGACAGGTCTTTTGCATTTTAAGGCACAAGGTACAAATGTATCGGCAAATAGGCATCCTTGTTTCCTCTGTTTGAAGCAGACTAACTCCTCAAATCTAGAAATAATTAGTTCACATCAGATGCATGATGAACTTTGCATCAACTCCGAGTCAGATATTCCATCCTATTGGACAAACATGGAGGGGGACAGTCTTGTGATTCTGCCAAAATTGGCAAATTGATTTCCCAGAACTAGATTAGAGCCGAATGAGGGCAGGATATTGAACATATCTTACCGGTATGTATGACGGAACAATCTGACATAATGGGGGGGTGTTAATACCACAGTTATCTTTAGAAATTAATCCTGAGTCTGTATGCTCCAATGCAGCGTGACGTAAGCACACACACACACACACACACATAATCCCCGAAACCCAATTCCCAACATGTCTCCCCTCGCCACACCCAAAACTATGACAGCAAATGAAAACACACACACAGAGACCTTGAGAGAACTCACAATGACAAAAGCAAAAGGCTCTACACACGGAACGCATCGCACAAAACCAGTCGGTGGTCGTCTTGTCATCTCCTGCAACTTCTCATCCATCTGTCACCATCTGGAAAGCGTAATCTCCAAAGAGTGCAGCGCTCTCAGTGAGATGACTCTATCCGTGTCTGTTTTATTTCTATTCTAGGTCATGTGCAATTAATCTCCAAATAAACGTCCGCTCAGTCGGCACCACTCGAAAGGCAGATTATCAAAACAAAGAAGAAGCAAATACAACCTACTCATCTGTGCACTGAGAAAATAACGCCGCTAGTGTTTGAGGATCATTGAGGTTTTCAAGTCATTCTGATCCAGCGTGCTTTAGCCTGCTTGTAATCACGGAGAGGTTACTAATCTGGGGGGACTAATCCGCAGGTTGTCTTCTAGGGAAATTTGAAAGCGTGTTACACTGAACATGTGTGTGTGTTTACTTAGGCTAACATGTATGCATACTGGGCTGTGGAGTTTGCCTCGACAAGAGAGGAAAGCATGGAATTTCCTTGAGAACATTAAGAAGATGGAAATGTTTGAACTTGACTTGACCTGAAAATCAGGTCAGATTATAATTAGTTAGTTCGGATACCCGTAAATGCACCTGCACTGATAACGTCTGCCTGTTCATTTGCATCCCTGAAGCCTGTCTCGCCAGAGCTGTGCATCCACACTGACTCTTGGGACGATGACTCAACAAAGCAACCGAGCAGAAACACAGCAAACATACCGAAGCCTGGACAACATAGAGCTTACTTTGCAGACCTACATGATCAATATCTCATTTGCATAGAGATTCAACAATGGAGCATTTTAAAACATGCCTGCATCACGGGGAAGAACACGTTTGCCTTTTGGTTGGAGTTGAAGTTTCAGCTCACCAAAAGGCAAACAAACAAAAAAACATGGCTACTGTTGGATGAACGGGAGGGCTGATACATTTGGGAGGGCAAGGAGGGGGGGCTTAACTTTACCAGATTCGCTGACAGCAGGAAGGGGGGAGGCAATGCCATGGGAAAAGGCGGAGGCAGCAGAGAAAGGGAGTGGGGCATTCTCACTGTCACCTATAGGCAGCGGGCGGAGCAGAGCAGATACAGCGTTATGAACAGTTTATCTGAGCAATTCCTCATCCAACTGTGTAGAGACCTGGATGGGAGTTAACATACCAGCAGGCATGAAGCCTGATGTAGAGGCTTTGAAAATATCCACAGTGATTGTAAATGTCGCTGTGGCACAGTCATGTGCACAGATGATTTTTGGTCTTATTTTCCATTGTTCAATCATCCACTGAAGTTCCAAATTGTGATGCTACCGAGACACCATGCAGATATGTAACTCCATCCTGTCTCTATGGGAAACTAGGAGGACATTTCTATTCATGCACTTCAGCAGCCAGGCTGTTGGCAATGACCAGGCCAAGAGAATGGCTCTCTTTTACAAACACACACAAACCTATAGCACACTATACTATACACACACACATACTGTGTCATGTTGTCTCACAGAAATACAGCAATATGCAATCCTTCTGGAAAAAGCACAACTTTTCTTCCATGTCTTGCTGGTTCTCTTGCATCCATGCCTCCTGTCTCTAAAACCATCCCTTTCAGTTCCTTACCTGCTCCTGTAGGGCAGCCTCGGCTCCAACGTTTGGCCCTCTGCTCCAGCTGAAGGCTTCGCTCCAGAGAGCGCTTCATCAGGGCCTCCATTCGCTCCTGAATGCAACACAGCAGAGACACTGTCACCTCACTACTGGCTTTGTCATTTTTGCGCCACAGCCAGGGATAAGTGATGTATCCTACACAACAGCAAACCCTCTGACCCTGTCCTCCTCAAGCTGCTGCCTCCTCTTCTCCTCCACTGCAGTTCTGCGGAGCTCCTCTTTCTGCCTCTGCTCCTCCAGCCGCCTCCAGCGTTCCTCCACTGTACGTTCGTACTGCAGCCGAGCTCGGCGCTCCTTCTCCCTGATCAGCTGCTCCCTGGCCACTGAAAGAGACAGGAGTCCATGGACCAACGTTGTTGCCGGTGGCTTTTTAATATGCGGCTGGTCGTGTGGAGTTCAAACACAACGTCTCTTGCAACAACAATTTGAATCAATACATTTTAATCTCTCTGCAAAATACTTTTTAAGAACTGTATTTTCAGCATTGCATGAACTTTTATGAGTTGCAGTGAACTTTTATCTGTCGATACACACCCAAGACTTTGCTTTGAATAGAAATCCTTGTCATCATGAGGCAACTGGAGCTTCATGATTTTCTGACCTACTTTTGTGAGCTAGTCTATGTTACTCTCACATTGTCTCAAGTGACATGGCTCATCATATCAAAAACCCAGTGAACTCCGCTTCTACTGGCTCTTCCATAACCAATTAAACTGTGAAAGAAAAATGTCACGACAAAAAACTTTGCAGGGAAACTTCATTGCAAATCGGATCCCAGCATCAACATGAACTTGGGGGTATTTCAGAGCTTCTCAGTCCACAGAAATCAGCCTTTTTGGACATGGACATCACCCACCTAGGCTTCTCTCCCTCTCCTCACGTCTCTCTTTGGCTAATCGCATCCTGTCGTCTGTCTTCATGTAACCCTCCACAACTGAAAGACGAATCATAATGATGTCAGAAAACAAACAGTGAAAGGAGAGAAATATGTGTGCAAACGTAAAGACTTACTTTGTTTACCTGCATGGTTGTTATTGATGTGTGAAGGGGACGCATGCCCATTTATCTGTGGTTTCTTCTCTGCGTTGGATGGAGCTGTGATCACCATGACAGAAGGAGAGAGAGCACACTCAGCCTTGCTTAAAGAGGAATGACATCAGCGCTACAGCACTGACCTGCAGCGCCGCCTTGTTACCAGCAGAGGGAAACGTGTCTTCAGCTCTGGTTGGGGCTGACCTGTGTTAAATGCATTGTGTTGCAAAATGCCAAGCAGCCCTATAGCAGGGGCAAACTGCAGCAATGTGCAGGAGAGGGGGGAAGCTGTCCTCGATGTGATATGTGATCCATGCTGAATGTCTCTTATGGTTATATTTCTTGTAGCTAATAATAACCTACAGCGTCACATCTTGTGTTGTGCAACAATCCAAATAATTCCCCATCATCATTGTGTAGTCAGTGATTTTCACCCAGATCAAAACACTTGGAAGGAAAGAGCACATCATGTGACAGACGCTGAAGAGGATTACTTACTAGTCTTTCCAGTTCGGGCTGGAGAGCTGTGACCATTTGTCGGAGATCTCTTTTCAGGAATAAGAGTGATGGGTGGTGGTGCCATCTTTTCCCCTAACGCACAGAACAGAGAGGAGGATACTTAGAGCTTTGTTGCTTTGTTATTTGCACTATCCTCTTTTACCGCTGTAACTTGTAAATGTCCCCACTGTGGGACTACTAAATGATTATTTTATCTCATATAGAGTGAGATCTCAGGGTACTAGAAACCCAATTTGGAGAAATATAAATCAAGTTATTTGTCTCTTTTCAGTTATTTTAGCCGACTAAAACCAACATCGAGGCCCTCTTAAAGGATCAGATCTCCTCACGTTACCTAAGCTTTTGTGCTACTGACTCACTGTACATTCATCATGCTTATTTTGTAACACTCATCATTTCCCATGATCACATGTTATTGTTTTTTTCACTAATTAACTATCAGTGGTCACTTATTATGGTTTTGAGGGGAATATCACTTACATACTTCACATTTAGGAACCTCTTCTTCTATCTTGAACCCAATATAAAGGGTTATACATAGAACCATCTCTGTGTGACCCAGAACTCTGTATGAGAGATTCTACAGAGATGCTTCCACCCAGGGGGCTCTCTCCAGAAATGTTCCACCCTCTAAGGATGCTAACAAGAACCCACCCAGGGGGGTTCTACCGAGAACACTTTTATATTCCCTCTAATATTGGGCAGATCTTTCTCCACTGCATGGTTTTTAGTTCAACAGGTGGTGCCATGTCCAGCAGCATCGGTGCTCATGAGGAACAATAACAACTGTTTCTTCAGACGTTAATAGAATTACCAGCCCTGCAGGAAGAACCATTTTCACCTCTTATGATCTTAGAGCTGGACAACATTTAATCCTGCTGTTGTAAAAACTACAATGTGTACATGATGTCCACATCTGCACTAAAATGAAATGAAAGCTGTTCTTTTCTAGTTTCAACATAAAGTGCCACTTTAGTCTTTTCTCATACTTTCTCAATGAAGCAGCTACTGTGAGAGAGAAACGTCTTTTCTCTCGAGTCACTCATACAGTCAAATCTGATTATCAGCACACAAGGAGATTCCCCTTCTTTAAGGGCGTGGAGGGCAAATACAAAGTGAGACAACGACCCAGTCTTTTCAGTCATCACACAGGGGTTTGATGCACATACAAAGATACACGGGATAATCCATGTGTCTGTCCGAAGTCGTCCCCTCTCCACCCATGTGAACCCTTTTATCGGGATGAGCTGCGTCATCGCCGAACAGGCTAAACAACGTGTGATGCTGCTATCCCCTCGTGAGGTAGTTAAAGGTAACAATGACAGAGACAGCAGCACACGAATGCGATAGATACCCCAGTTCTCATGTGCACACTCACTCGTCATATCAATAAAATAAAATAAACATTAGGCCTAGTAATCTGAGTTCATTGTAAAGGGAATTAAAACACGCAGCTTTCAGACCTGCATCCATTTAAACAATAAACACACACTGAGTCTTAGCGAATAGACCATTGGTGCTTGATTGATCCGTGACCGCACATAAAGCAGTGGACATGCCAATTGCGTCATTCGTGATTCGGCTTTGAATCGCGGCGCTAACACGACCGACAGAGCTCCAATAACACGATGATAGCAATCCTGGCACACGTCACATAACGCTTACCTGTTATCTCGCCGGATGACGTGACTGCTCTCGCCATGGCAGCTGTAAACAGTCACAAAGGCAGTCACCAAACACGCTCTGCGGCGAAGATAACGCAGCGCAGGTATCCGCTCCCCCTCCACGGCAGCAGCAGCGATACGCGCAGCCACGGCGGACACAAACAGCCGCTCACCATTCAGCTAGATGGTCTGAAGGTCATCGTGGAGGCTGGACATGACGGGCAGGACAGGGAGTGTTGCGATGGAAGGAGGGGAGAGATGCTGGGGCTGGAGCTGCGATGATGATGATGATGATGGTGGTGATGATGATGCAAATCGAGTTTGGTACCGATCGACCACCGTGCGTCGCAGCGTAAGCCCGCCCAGATACACAGGGGGTCGACAAATTCAATCCAAATTGAGCTGGCTGAGGCAGAAGGACAACACGTACCCTATATATGAATGCATCAATTACCTGTTTCTCAACAATAGGTTAACATAGACTAACGTCTGCCTATCACATATCATATGAAGAGTCATAAAACATTTTTTTAGATGCAACTAAAACTAAAAAAATACAGTTGCTATTTGACATTGCATTTTTTTAAAGATCAATCTGATAGAATACTTATGGGATGAATAAATATTGACTAAATATTGCAAAGAGGTAATCATGCACACATAAATCTATAGCCTACACCATTCATACAGCTGTGTGACCTAGCAGATAGATAGGTCATATGTATCTTCACAATTTCAACAGCAGCTGTTTTGATATCTGACCATGAGAAACGCCTTTGCAGTGGTTAGTTTGTATGCTTGAGAGGAGGGTATTTTATTCTCCCTGTTTGTTTTGGGAGGTCACTGTGCAATAACGATGCATTTGAAAGGACTACAATTGAATGCCATTAATGTTTTTGTATGGCAGAGCAGGGCTGGGAGTTGAGGATTAAATAAGTATACAATATTTCCTGAAACCTATTTATAGCCCTGAGAGGGTGGGATCAAGTTTAATAGGGAACATGCAAGTTGACTAGACTAAGGCTGTCAGCTGTAATCAGAAGAAATTATGTTTTTTTTGGGGGGGGGGGAAGTGGTCAAGTTGGGAGTGGAGACTTACTCCTTAAATGCTTAGTAGGGGGGAGAGTAAATACAGAAGCCAAATTGTTGAATACATAATCGAATTTCTTCGAACTGCCCGTGTCAAGGATTTAGGCCCACAGGGGATGTAGTGGCTATTCTAACCAGAGGGGGCAGCAAGGTTCTACACGCGCCTAGTCTGCCATCGACGCCACATAATTCGGACGAGAAGAAGAAGTGAGCGGAGCCGGAAGCACCGACCCTGACAGAAGGACGGAGCTGTAGAGATTGCGGGGAACTAGCTCACTAAAGATGCTGACCAATATCTCCACTGTGCTGAGGGCATGCGCTCAGAGAAATGTAAGTTTATTCCATTTAAACAACGGACCGTCTTAGACCAGCACCGCGGTACAGTCTCCATGTTAGACCGCCGCTGTTGACCCGTAACACGACTGTCATCGCTGTTCTGACCTTGTAAGGCCGAATGGTAGCTTGTTTGGCTAACACAGTTAAACGTCAAAACTCTGGACGATAGCTGTGTTTTAAGCAGTCAAGGTCCAGTCATTAACCATGTCCAACATTTTACGTAGTTAAACTATTGTGTTCTCATTATGGAGCCAGACGCTATATCATCACGGTGGTGTTACCGTATTTATAGTCCTATATATACCTCAGCTAGTCCATTCTGTTCAGTTTTCACGGTAAACGCAATTAGACATTATCCTCATCAATCTATTATTTGTAATAATATGCATTTTAGTCAAATGATATGAGACATTTATTATGTTCGGTCATGTCTGCTTGTGTTCTGTCAGGAGTCTGTTTTTGGTCTGCTGGTTATCCAAACATTAGTATAATATTAATAGATGACCACTTCTGGCTTTTTTTTGTAGAAAAACGTGTTCATATATTATAATGGAAATATATAATGGAAGAAATATTGTTTTGGTATCATATTGATAATCAGTTACACTGTTGTATTATTTGTTTTTCTATTATGTTGAGTCTTTGTCATTAAAATAAAATCTCCTTGCCAACGCAGGGAGCTGCAGCGGTCGTGTCAGCACGCACATACGCCGACTTCACAACCGAGGCCACTTTTGAGATAAAGGTAAGCTTCAAACACCAAGTTGTGTTTTCTGAACTGATCAATGCACATGGCAGGTTGGGTTGTTATGGGTAGTTTTCTTCCCTCTAGAAATGTGACACCCACAAGCTGGACGAGGCCCCGGCCACTCAGGTGGTTATGACTCGTGATGAGGGTCTTCAGTACTACCGCACCATGCAGACCATGAGGCGTATGGAGCTGAAAGCAGATCAGCTGTATAAGCAGAAGATCATCAGAGGATTCTGCCACTTGTACGACGGCCAGGTTGAGTGCACTTTAATTATCCCTAAATTAATACAGGACGAGTTTCACTTCCGTGTTTAAGTAATGACATGTTTGCTGCTCTAAAGTCTGGTTTAAAACACAACTGGATATTATTTTTAATGATCTGAGGGATTCATTCTGTGGATTTACAGTCTTTTAGAGCACACATCCACACTAACAGACATCATATCAAGTGTGTTTTATCCTTGTAGGAAGCATGTGCAGTTGGTATTGAAGCAGCAATTAATTTGACAGACCACCTGATCACTGCGTACCGCGCCCACGGCTACACTTACACCAGAGGAGGGACTGTGAAGGAGATCATGGCCGAGCTCACCGGTGAGACTGTGATTCTGAGACATTTTCCATCACCAGATCATTTTAACCTTCAGTCATTGTTGATTTTATAGATCTCAGCTTTCTTACGCCCACATGTTTTGATTTGCAGGCAGAAGAGGAGGTATTGCAAAGGGCAAGGGAGGCTCTATGCACATGTACAGTAAAAACTTCTATGGAGGAAATGGAATTGTCGGAGCTCAGGTATGTTATGTCATTTTCTGATACTGTGGAAATAAAAGGAAGGAGACATTGGTCACAAACAGGCTGATCTGTGCCTGCATGTTCCATAACAGCCTGGCCGGTGCCCCAGTTGTGTCAAATATAATATGGCAAGAAATAAAGGAGAAATTCTTGAGATTATGTTTTTCTTATGCAAAAGTTGCCGCTGAACTCGACTCATCACCCAGAACTAATTGCAGTCCGTGCAACAAATAACATGAAAATAAGACTGTGTCTTCGTGAATCTTGTAATGTTGTTTTAAAGGGGTGCTTCATACAGATTGATATCATGTGACCCCTGACATCTCTGAATTCTCATCAGGTTCCCCTGGGTGCTGGTGTGGCTTTGGCCTGCAAGTATCAGGGCAAGAATGAGCTGTCTGTCAGTCTCTATGGTGACGGTGCTGCCAACCAGGTATGACACGGAAAACGCTCTGTTTAATTATTGGATGGAAAGTGATTCCATAAATACATTGAAGCAAAGTAACACCAGCCACGCTTTGTGGTAAGAAAGTAACAAAGTGTAATAGTCTGTTTGTCGACTGTTGAATCAGAGCTGACACATCCTGTAAGTGCCCGAGGCAGCTCACTGCACACCTTCAAATTCAACACAGGGACATTAAGTTTACCATAAGGAGAAGATCAAATAAGACACTTGTGCCTATGTAAGCTAACAAAGTGAACAAAACGAAGACTAATGATATCTGTGGGCCACGTTAAAATAAATCCTTTGTGTATTTTACAGGGTCAGATTTTCGAAACCTACAATATGGCAGCACTTTGGAAGCTCCCCGCCATCTTCGTCTGTGAGAACAACAGGTATGGCATGGGCACATCAGTGGAGCGAGCTGCAGCCAGCACAGACTACTACAAGAGAGGAGACTTCATCCCTGGCCTCCGGGTACTTACTTTAATCTTTGTCTTTAATCTTTATTCCCCCGCTTGTAAATCAGATGATACAGTAGAATTCAAGTGCTATTTTAATAGCTATATTTGTCACTTTGTGGGACTTGTTCTGGTGTCCAGGTGGATGGGATGGATGTGTTGTGTGTTCGGGAAGCGACCAGATATGCAGCGGATCACTGCCGATCTGGGAAGGTGAGTTAAAATCATTGAATCATATCAAGCAGGAAATGTGGTTGTGAGCTTCTCAGCTAAGTGTCTTCTGTCCGACCTTTCATCAGGGTCCCATCCTCATGGAGCTTCAGACCTACCGCTATCATGGACACAGTATGAGTGATCCTGGTGTCAGGTAAATGATCACATATCCATACATTTTAAGTGGTGATAATTTAGATAATTGCTTTAACTAATCACTACGTGTAGAATATATGTTAAGCGATTTTCTTAATGGATTAATAATAATGTTATACCTGTATTAATAATAATCTGACCTACCAATGTTATCCTTGCTTTGCTGCTTCCCTTGCTTCTGCCACTTTCCCACAGTAGTCTTCACCCTACCTCCCGCTGTAGTAGCCTTGTAATTTAATGTTTCAAGTTGTAAAACTTGAATTTGGTGTCTGCTCTAAAAACAAACAAACCAGGATATTGTATACATAGTATGCACCCCTACAACATCCCTGCACCAATCTCTCCCCTCTCAGCTACCGTACTCGTGAGGAGATCCAGGAGGTCCGTGGTAAGAGTGACCCCATCTCCCTGCTGAAGGACCGCATGCTCAGCAACAACATGGCCAGCATCGAGGAACTCAAGGTAGCAAAACTTCACTTTGTAAAATGAAAAAAAATGCTGTTACTGCAAATTGTCCACTAAAAAATCCCTGTCTGTAGCATCCAAATAATTGTTTTATATATTTGTATTTAGGTATTAATACCTTATTAATCCAAAGTGCCACCAATGTGTTTTTATCAATTCAACTAATTCCAAAAATGGATAGAAGCATATCTTATTATGACTCCCTCAAAGGCTTAGTTTTAATGTTTTAAAGTGGGGTTGTATGAGCTACTCGCAACTAAGCAATACAATAATGTAGGAATAGATTCAGTTTAATTGTCAGTTTGATAGTCAGTCAAGTGCACAATACCATGCCTTCAGCTGTTTTGTAGACTCTGGTTTTGATTCGGAAAAAACAGAAATTTGTATATAAAAATTGACATTAACATGGGCCTTAAAAAGCACATGATTTCTGCTGCAGTGTTCTTATGAGGTTAGAGGTATTGTTTAAGTCTCCACACACAAAGCTGCAGTGCATTGTTTACTAAACACAAGAGAGAACGACTTGTCCCACTGTTTTATTAGCGTCCGTCTCATCAGTTTTTATGATCCCAGCTGGAGCAGACAAACACATCTGGGTTTCTGTCTCTTTATTATGCATTCAAACAGAATGTTTCAGAGCAAAACTCTCCTCACTGGAACAAAAAAATCTATACTAATATATAAAAATGTTTTGTTTGCAAATCCAAAAGTTTTGTTTGCATTGAGCTGAATCTTGTGAGCATCTCCTACAGTGAAAGATGTAAGAACGAGTGTAGATCTCTGCTATAATGTGCAGATGTAGACGAAAAGTTAGACAGCGAATGACTTTAACCTTCTGATTAACCTGTGTTGTGTCTGTAGGAGATTGATGTGTCTGTGAGGAAGGAAATTGAAGATGCAGCTCAGTTTGCCACCACAGATCCTGAACCACCACTGGAAGAACTGTGCAACCACATCTTTAACAACAATCCACCCCTGGATGTGCGCGGCACAAACCCGTGGTCCAAGCTGAAGTCTGTTAGTTAATTGTTTTTCATCCCGTCATCCACCCAATAATACCCCCCTCACATATACACAAATGTACCATGAACTAGTGCCTCAGACCCAGAGCTTGAACCATCAGCAAATACATTAATGTCAGTGCTGTAACATCACAAAGATGTTCTGAGAATAAAACTAACGATTAGCAAAGACGCTAAACTGGATAATCGTCAAATGGTTTTCAGTGTTCACCGTGACCTGGTCACATGAAATTCTTATTTATATTTATTGTAAAACTATGAATCTATTAGCCAACACGCCACAAAGGTCATGACCTTATGTATGAAGTACATGCACCAAAAGATATAGATCAATTATTTTTATTTTAGGGTCTCAAGAAATGACTTTAAGGAATATCAGGGTCTCTTAACATTAAACACCAAGTCAGAGCGTTTTGTAAACCTAACCCTAGCTTATATATTCAGTAGATTCTAAATGGACTTGTTTGATGGTTTTCTCTGGTCCCTTCTGAGGTGTTATAAAGCAAATCATCCCTGTTCATCTCATAAAGACACTGACCTGTAAAAAGTGGCTTTGTACTCTTTATACTGAGGTGTGATAAATCACTCAGTTTGAGTTAACCAGGGTCTTGTCTTTCTTTCTTTTAAATAAAACCCCTTGTTACAAAGACACCATGAAATGCAGAAGGGTGAAGACTGTTGTCACTAAGCATTCTCAATGTGTCCATATGGTTTTCTTTCAACTGTACTGTATGTAATAGAGGGCAAAGAATCTGAAAGGTCTGACATATTTTTCGTGTATCTTGCCAAACCAAACGTGCCTGGCAGATCTCGTGTTGTCTCCATGTTTGTGTCACGCTCACAGCTGAGCAGCTCATTTAATGCATCTAAAGGTCAGATGGTTGAAGACGGTACGAGTGCGTTTACATTTGGTTTATTTTGCAGATTCCCTGGTGCTCAGGTTGTTCCTTGATTGAGTTTCATGACACAAACAACCCGCCCATTTTCATACAGTTGGAGCAGCACTCAGCAATGGTGAAACAGAACGACCTAGTTGGTCTGCATTCATCAGCTAAGCTTCCCGTTTCACATTAAGTTTCCAAATCAAGGAGAAATGTTGGGTTAAGTGTTGTGGGTTCAGTAGCTTTATGTGCTACTTGTATGTCTTATATTGGTTCAAATGTACAGGGACACATGGACATTTTAATTTCAGTCTTTTTTCTTGTCAAGAACTTGAACACAAAAAAGTGACTGCCCTGACACCTCAGGTAGCAACAAAAAACAAGCTGCATATCAGTGTTGCGAGCTGCCACATTCACTTTCAGTCATCCGTGTTCCTGAACATTGTAACAATGCTTGTATCCCTTTAAAGGGCAGCAGAAGGGGTTTCAAAGAAGACAGACTAAGATTTAAAATGTCACTATCTGTTGCAATACAACTGAAATGCCCACAGTGTGAGCGTTTGTTGTAAGCTGTTACATTGAGGGTGGAAGATGACTCGCGGAAACATTGGTTTAACGTGTGTCACTGTAATAAAAAAAGACTGTAAGATACTGTATTTGTTCACTCCCCTTTGTATTCTGGATGTTTGGTAAACGCTGACCGTGTACTTGAGGGACGGGTAAATGCATGTTACTTTTTCAACAAAGTAATTACTGGTTTATAAGGGCATGGCTTTCAACTTAATACTTTTCATTTTGTAGGACCACAACAGTAGAGGTAGCACACGTGCACGTGTCATGTGACCTCAAAAAAGAAGTAACGTTAACAGCCATAAGTATAAAGGTGTCAAAGCCAATTTGACACCTCTGATCAAGCCTTCATCATTTGTTCTTACACCGGATTTGTCCGATTAGCATTAGAGTAACAGCTGCACTAACTGACCTCATACAAGGAGCCTGCAGGCTTTATTTAAACATCAACACTTTCATTAGACTCCATATTAATAGTCTTATTCTTAATTTTATTCTAAAAAAGTACCATTGGTTTCGTTTTTGCCAACTGCAATAGAACATTTTGACCCTTTGTTTGTCCTTAAGCTTGTGATTTACAACCAAAAAATTAATGTAATGCAACTTATACCATCTCTGTGTTCCCCTGAGGTTCCCCTGGGTGCAGCAGCAAACTTGTTTTATTCATGTTGCAAACACTGAAGTATGTGATACGACTGCAGGCAGTTCCCATACTTTACGTGGGTTTATGTTGGGAGAAGTGATCAGACCAGAAAGACTTGAAAGGCTTCACTGGCACTATACTGGTAACCACAATGTGAAGTGAGGACCGTTCAAGATGCTGAACATCATCTCCACTGCACTGCGGACAGCTTCTCAGAGAAATGTAAGTCGACCCTACTTTTACTCTGGAATACCAACGATAGAGCTCCACAGTTTAAGTTCATGCTGAGGCTCGGATGTCTTGATTCCACTTCAGGGCGATTCTGGAGGCTGTAGTTTGTAATGGTGATGTAAAAAGTTGTATTTTACTTAAAAAGTCTATCTGAGGATTCAATGCACTCACTAATGATTTTTCATCTAATCTAATCTTCTGATTTGAAGTATTAACGGACCCATCTGACTATTTTTTCTGTGATTGACTGCTACAGTTTTATTATTTTCATACCTTTTAACTGTATGTAGGCTTATACTACTACTGTCAATAATGGTAGGGAATAATGTGCCTGTCATAGGCCAAAAACAATATAAACCTGCAGAATTACCATGGTGTTAACTATGAATATTAAACCTTTCACTTATCTTGTTGCAGGGAGCTGTAGTGGTGATGTCAGCACGTACACATGCTGACTTCACCTCCCAGGCTACCTTTGAAATAAAGGTAAAACACCTCTCCACACCTTTCTCAAGTAAATACCTACACACTACCTCTTGTGAATTATTATTACCATTTTCCTTCCTTTAGAAATGTGAAGTCCACAAGCTGGATGAGGCCCCGGCCACTCAGGTGCTTCTGACCCGTGAGGAGGCCCTGCAGTACTACCACAGCATGCAAACTATTCGATGTTTGGAGCTGAAGGCTGGACAGCTCTTTAAGCAGAAGATCATCAGAGGTGGTTGCCACTTGTACAACGGCCAGGTGGAGCAGAATTTATATAACTTTATTTAACCTCAGGGAGATTCAATATCATCACAGTCTAGTCGATGTTACATATATAGAGTTTAATTGAAGAAAGGTCTTTTTGTGGGTTAAAACTGTTCTTTTTCGTTGGCTTTTCAATCCTGTAGAATAAATGTCCCAGTTCTGACCGGACAAACTCTTTCTTTCTATTCTGACAGGAAGCTTGTGCAGTTGGTATTGAAGCAGCAATTAACTTAACAGACCACCTGATCACTGCATACCGTTGCCACGGTTTCACCTACACCAGGGGTGGGTCCCTTAAGGAAATTGTGGCTGAGCTTGCTGGTAAGTTTTAAACATACTGTTTAACTCCCCAGAGTTCCTTTTTCTTCACTGCTCCCATTTCTCTGTTTTCAGGCAGAAGAGCGGGTATTTCCAGAGGAAGAGGAGGCTCCATGCACATGTACTCCAAAACCTTCTATGGAGGAAATGGTATTGTTGCATCACAGGTAATGATTAGAATTCATTTCAACATCTGTGGTTGCTCGACTAAAGCCACATAACTAGCCGGCTCTTTGTCTGTGGAAACAGGAAGAACTGGTTCGCGATTGGGCACCGGCTCCGAACCGGCCCTCAAAATGCCTCGGTGGAAAAGGGCCATCAGTTGTCTGTTTTCTTTAACTCCACTGGCTAAACCAATTTAATAGTTTTTACATCTGTTCACCTTTAAAAAAGCCAGTCCAGCCATTTTTGTATTTATTTTAATTTTAGTATTAATACGAATTGCGAGTGATATTTATATCTTAATATCATATGATAGAGTTATTTTCTGGGATCTCCTCTCTAGAAAGCTTAAGAGATACACAACTGTTTTCATCAACTGATATTCAAATAGAATGATCTTTTGTCTGGAATGGTTAAACTGCAATAAGTACTTCATGAATGTTCTTGAGTTGAGATGTGGAACGTTTTAACACTGTTTATGGATGTGATTTACAATTTTAAAAAATGAAGTTGGTGCATGATGAATACAGTCTGTCTGGATTCTCCCGAGGTTCCCCTGGGTGCTGGTTTAGCTCTCGCTTGCAAGTATCAGGGCAAGAGCGAAGTGAGTGTTTGTGTCTATGGCGATGGTGCAGCCAATCAGGTATGTGACAGAACTCATTATTTTTTGCACAATTCACACAGTGAAGTGATTTATTTACTGTCTGTGTTCTGCAGGGGCAGGTTTTTGAGACCTTTAACATGGCAGCTCTTTGGAAGTTGCCCGTCCTCTTCATCTGTGAGAACAACAGGTTTGCCAAAGGTACACCAATGGAGCGAGCCTCTGCGAGCACAGACTTCTACAAGAGAGGAGACTTCATTCCCGGCCTCAGGGTACCGTTCTTCATCATTTCTTCTTTACCTCCCCTGGTAGGAGGACAGTTCGTCTGCATGCTTGTTGTGAAACTACGGTCTCCAGCAACTCCATCATTAATGATGTGTTGATGGTGAAGGCCTACTCCAAGATAAAGTGCTGCCTCGACATATTATCATCTTTATGCATAAACATAGACACTGTCTATGTTTCTGTCTCTGCGTTTATTTTGGTGTAAACCTGTGCCGACATGTGGGTTCCTGTTTAGGTGGATGGGATGGACATTCTGTGCATTCGTGAGGCAACCAGGTTTGCAACCGATCACTGCAGATCTGGGAAGGTTATTAACAGCTATTATTTTCATTTTCATTTTATGTTTTCGCACCTTTTGATATATTTGGTCATGTCTTTATTTCATGCCTCTCTTCCTTCTCAGGGTCCCATCCTCCTGGAGCTGCAGACGTACCGTTTTCTTGGACATGTTGAGGGTGATGCTCACCTGAGGTAAAAGCTCACGTACATTTAAAACATTTGTGTACCTCTTTCTTTTGTATATGTGTCACTGTAGTTAGCAAAAGGGACATTTCACATAAATCAAACATTTTCCATATAAATACGTCATTAACATCCCTGCTCCTGTTTCTCCCTCAGCTATCGCACAAAGGAGGAGGTGGAGGAGGTCTGCAGAAAGAGTGATCCTATCTCTACGCTGAGGAGCCGCATGCTCAGCAACAACATGACCAGCGTGGAGGAGCTCAAGGTAGCACACGTTTCCAAACGTTGAAAAGGTTTAACTGAGGAGGATATAGACGACAACATAGCTCTATGGTCTGAGATGTATAAAGACGAAAAGATATGTAATAGAATTGGTGTGTAGTTACCATGGTGATGTCTCGCTCTCCAAAGAGTGTTACTCCACTTATCTTTTTTGTTTAACAGGCCACAGCCTACACAATGGCCTCTTTACAAAGAGAGTCACGTCCAATGATGGTTTTCCTCTCTGTGACCAACATCTCTCTTATCTGCTGCTCAGACCTTCATCACATTTTAGAATCAACCATATATTCTCACACACTAAGCCTGAACTCTAGCTGGCGCTGATTAAAAATGGCTCTCTGTGTGCTGTCTCTTGTCTGGCTGATAGGGGATCGATGTGGGGATTATCGAAGACATTGAAGAAGCTGCAGAGTTTGCCATCACGAACCCTGAACCCCCGCTGGAGGACCTGTGTAACCACATCTTCTGTAACAATCCACCCTTGGAGGTGCGCGGCACAAACCCATGGACCAAGCTCAAGTCTGTTAGCTAGTTTATTATTCCCTCTTATACATACTCGGCTTTTGTATATGCAATATCTAAACACGGATAAGAAATGTATGGATCAGATAAACAACCATAAAGACATTCATTATGACACTTAATTATAATTAAGTTACGTGTTACATTTGTGTTTTACAGCCGTATATTTTTTAAGTAATGTTGCCCATTGCACAATGACCCTGATGCACTGTTTTTTTATCCATCTGTACATTCAATAAGGTTTTCATGACTCTGTTGTTAATAATGATTATTTAAACTTAAGACTGTGCAGAATGAAAAAGAGATCATTGATCACTGAGCTCTCTTTGGGCAACTTTTCTTTCATTTTAAAAATATTTCCAAACACTCAAAACCTACAGTATTTTTTGTTATGACTGATCTTGGAATTAGGAAGTTAATACAAGCCAGAGCAACCACAGAGGAGAAAAGAGCCTGGAAGAATGCTAGTTTCCATGTATGCAGTTAATACATGGAGGGGGGAAATGTAATGCACTGCTCATGGAAAACGTGCTCTTTATCAGTGAGGCCCCGGACCCTTGACTCCTAAGTCTCACCATGAAAGACCTTGGGGTCTTGACCTCACATTCCATGATGTTGTAGTTCTCTGACTATCTTATCGGCCTCAGACTGCTAGCTCTCTGCACCGATCCTCTTGCAAATGTACAATAAACGAGATAAAGGACAAAGTCGTGGTTAACCTCATTATTTTCATATTATTGTTTTTTATTTAAGTATTTATTTATTCATACATGTTTTAATTTAATTAAGGGAACTTGGTAAAAGAGGAAATAATGTTGCGAGGGAAGTCCGGAGCTAATTAGCTCCAGAAGATGGCAGTAATGCAACCATGTGAATGCCACCTGCTGCAAATCCTGAATCAAGAAGAAGAAGAAGAAGAAGAGGAGGAAGCGGAGGAAGAAGGCTCCTTCAAATCCTGTCAAAAGGCTGCAACTCATTTCCCCCAGTCCGCGGTTGGCTGCGCTCAAAGAGACAATGAAGCTTCTCTCGCGTATTAATATGCAGAAGGAGCTTTTCCGTGCGCTCTGCGGCGCTCTCCTCCTCCTCCTCGCCACAACTGCAGAGGAAGGCGCCAATGTGAAAAACTCCCAGTGTCACAACTACGCGGGAGGACACGTCTATCCCGGGGAGGCTTTCCGGGTGCCCGTGTCCGACCATTCCCTGCACCTCAGCAAAGCCAAGAGTGAGTTTTCTCCGGCGGTGGGAAAGTCGGGCGTTTGCGCAATAAAATGCGCACTGATTTGAGTTTCTCTTCCCGGTGAAGAGAACAGCTGCTGCGGCGTCAGCGTGTCAGGAGGACAATAGAAAGGAACCGCGTCCGTCTGTCGCTTGTGCTTGTGTTTGATTGGCTGTCTTATAGTTTATTTCCTCGGCGGACAGTTTGGAGATGTTCGGGTCACTCACGCGCCGGGCCGAACTTTTAAGCAGATGTTTGTTTTTTCCTAGGACACGTCATTCTATGAACTTCATCGGTTTGCGGTTTCCCTCCGCCCCTTGGACACACATGACCAACTGCTCATAATTACACCGAGACACCATTAGTCCATCCATTGAAGTCACGTGCGCGTTTATGAGTCCATATGTGTAATATACGAGTTAGTCATTATGATTCTGGGCCCTCTCATATAGTCATATAGTCTTTATCTCTGTTTGTCATGCGTCGTCATGGGTTTGTAGACTTTACCCCATGCCACAGTAGTGCGGGGCTATCTGGGTTCACTGGTATTACATTGCCCATTGTAGTTGAGACAAACTTCCATTTGTTATGCATAAGCAATATAAGAGGAAAAGTCTAAAACATACAGATGAGATGGGGAAACTGCAGCTGCCCAAGGAAAACAGGCCTTATCACAACCTAAATGCTTTGCCATCTTCATACAGTAGCATGTATAATAGAATAGATAAAAATAGAAAAAACATTTGAAAGAGCATGAATGCACAAAAAAAGATTAAACCGAGGCCAAAAGTGCATAAAAGTAGTGAATAGTCAAATAGAATTAAGTATTTAAAAAGTTGATAAATGCATGACGATACAAAATATGATTGTAGACATTGTAAAGAGTACAAAAAAACAGGTAAAATGAAAAGTAATTTTCAGTACCTCCCTGAGAATTATGCACCATTCGGTTTAGATGTGAATTTGACAACCTGTTGGCGTTAAATCAACACCTCCTATATGAATCCTGAAGTGATCAGAGTCTCAATGTGCCAATGAACGCCAAAGCAATAATGTTATCTTTCTTACTTCTCTGCAAATGTTTGCTGAAATACTGATGTGACATTTAACCACTTGCAGCATCAAAACAAATGTCGTGAATGTTTTCAGAATGCATCTAAGAGTAATAATTCCTGGGTTTATCAATCTAATGTCTCTTTCTTTCCACCCAAGTTTCAAAGCCTGCGCCGCACTGGGAAGGAACCGCAGTCATTAATGGTGAATTCAAGGAGCTGAAGCTGTCCGACTACAAAGGCAAATATCTCGTGTTTTTCTTCTATCCTCTGGACTTGTGAGTAACGCCTGTGACACGCATTATTACGTCATCACTTCATATGTGTTGCATGAAAGCGAGGTTGTCATGTAAACGTGTTTGCTCGTTTGTCTTTCAGCACATTTGTCTGCCCCACTGAGATAATTGCATTCGGTGATCGTGTGCACGAGTTCCGAGCCATCAATACAGAGGTGGTGGCCTGCTCCGTCGACTCCCAGTTCACCCACCTGGCCTGGTAAGATCGCAAGATGCACTCAGGCTCAAATGGCTTAAGACGAAACCTAATAACAGACGTCCAATAACGCACTTAAGTATAGTGACTGAATAATGGTGTAAATACCTTTAAGTATTCATGCTGGTGCTGTGGTGTACATCATGTAACTGTATACTATTTCTCTTGCTATTAACAGGATCAACACACCCAAGAAGCAGGGTGGACTTGGACCAATGAAAATCCCTCTGTTGTCTGACCTCACTCACCAGATTTCAAAAGACTACGGAGTCTATCTGGAGGACCAGGGACACACACTGAGGTACGGTTTCATTTTTACGCTTTCACGTTTACTTTTATGGCCATCATGAAAGTTTCAGCTGAGCTCGTCATTTTAACAACCGTGTGCAACGGTGATTCAGAGCATCAGTCATAATGGACCGTTGTTACGTTTAGACTCATAATGGCAGGTAGTGAACGGTTGATGCAGAAGATCATGCTTGAATCTCACTCGTCTGGCCGTGTCTCTCTCTCAGGGGCCTCTTCATCATCGATGACAAAGGCACCTTGAGGCAGATCACCATGAACGATCTCCCGGTGGGACGATCGGTGGATGAGACTCTGCGACTTGTGCAGGCCTTCCAGTACACTGACAAGCACGGAGAAGGTGCGAGAACATCGTTTTAACAGCATTACCTGGAAACGGCTGCTGTTCAGTGGAGTCTTTGAGCTGTTTTTGCTTGTGCTGACTGTAATTGTCATTTCCTTCCAGTGTGTCCAGCAGGATGGAAGCCAGGCAGCGACACAGTGAGTACCACGGCAGATTTGGATCCTCTGTCACCAACTACTGTTGTTCTAAGAGAGATGGATCATTCAGATCGAGGACCGTGTATTTGCAAATCGGTCCAGCTAAATAAAAATAATAATGGGTATACACAAAAAGCAAAGACTAGTTTATAATTAAGGATCGGAACAGTCAAATGTATAGTATATTATAGTATGTCTTTTAATAATTGTTTATTCATTTAATGAATTCTCTCCCACAGATCATTCCCGACCCTTCAGGCAAGCTGAAGTATTTTGATAAGCTGAACTGATCTGCGTTCCCGTCATCCCAGTCTGTGAAATCCAGCATTTACTGAAAGTCCAAATAAAAAAGTGTTTTCATAAAGTGCCATCCGTCTGCTTCTTTTAGATTCATCCCGTTAAAGATTGATTTCAAAGCCTGCGTCACTCTGTGAATGAGCAATTGTCACTGATGGGAATTCACCCAGTGGCTGCCAGATGCTCATGAGCAACAACTAGTTACAGAGAGTCATCAGAAGTACAAGCATACATGCTGTAGCAGTTATGTTGTCTGTTTGGAGAAACTATCCACAGGTGCAGTCCATTAAGACAACTTCCCCATAACATTTACTCGGGGATGAAATGAGTTTACATTGGGAGTGAAACTACAAATTGTGGGTAAACAATGTATGTACATCTCCTCGGGTCGACAACATGACATGACTGATTTTTGATGGGAGAACTGGGAATTGAGTGTGAAGTAATAACTGAAACCTACCAGACAACTTGCCTGTGCTGAGGTTTTTCATGTAGGTGACATTAGCTGACTGGGAGAAAAAAGTTGAAGCAAAGTTGCGGCGTGTATATATATTCTGGACGTCCAGTAGGTGCATTGATTTCAGAACAGTGCAGGCAGGAAGTGGCATGACTGACTTCTAGCACTTTTGTACAAATGACCCAACTCTTTGAGAATACCATGGCATGTAAAATGTCATGTTTGTCACGGTGGCCATCTAGAGTCTTAAATCGCCACATCACAGCTTGTCTCTAAGTGACCACATAATGAGTTAATCTGTCACCTGCCCGTTCCTGGCTGTTAATAATCTAACATGTCCCAAATCACTTTACATTTTTATTGGAGGTGCAAACCATTAACAACATATTATATAAATAGGACCATCAATAGGTCAATAAAAGTTGTGTTTTCTGATCTCAGCAAATCATTGTTTGACTGTGTCTGAGAAGAAAATGTGACCCACTGAAAAACAATTGTACTGTCAAATGTATAGATTACATTTAACAATGCATAATGGTTATTGATTACTCAGTTCTACATGCATTATGTGCACTGGGCTTTTATTCCAGGTCTGGTTAATATTTACCTTTCAAACAACATCCAAATGAAGCACAGTGAAAAAAGAACACGATAAGGAGTCAACAATAAAAAGAAAGAAACAGGACGCAGGGGCCTGCTTGACCATATAAGGATAGCTGAACAGGTTTACCAGAAATCTATAAAAAGGGAAGTCACTGAAGCTCCTGTACCACTCGTGACACAGCCGATGTAGTTCAGTATACGGTTCCTATATTCTTTGCCCGGGGATGACCTCCTGAGGAGCGAATGAAGAAACAAATTTTGCTTTTATTCACATTCAGAGGATTAATACGCAAAGGGAAAAAGGGAAAAAGAAGAAAATGGCCAGTTTTATATTACGGAAAGCTGAACCCAAGGATGTTACCGATTTAATGCGACTCATAAAGGTAAGCCATGTGTTTTAACAAGCAAAAGGACATTTGGGCCGTTTGACAGGAGATATATTATCTCTGTTATTGAATTGTTTTAATGTTAAAACGCATAATTCATGCCTTTCTTTTTGTTCTTGCCTTTTAGGAACTTGCTAAATTTGAGGAAATGGAGGAGAAGGTCATGCTGACCGAGAAAGGTATTTCAACCCACATGATGAAGTACATTGTGTGCATATATTTAACTTGGATTTTCAAAGAAATGTTTTCAATCGGCATACATTCTTATGAAGTCATTGTCCCGCTTGTAGATCTACTTGAGGATGGCTTTGGAGAACAACCATTCTACCACTGTTTAGTTGCTGAAGTCCCAAAAGAGCACAGCTCAGAAGGTAAAAAAAAAACATGCCTCTTAAAGATAAAATCTACAATTTAAGAGTTGTATTCCTTAAAAAATAGGTCAACCTTTTAAATCCCACCGCTAACCTGTGGTGTTTTCTTCTAGGCCACACTGTGATTGGCTTTGCCATGTATTACTTCACCTATGACCCTTGGACTGGAAAGCTGCTGTACTTGGAAGACTTCTATGTCATGCAGGAGTTTCGTGGTAAGATTGCAGACTGCTGTTGTATAAGGTGGTTAAGGTTAATAAGTGACAGAGAAAGACTTGAGGGGCATTTTTGCAGACAGTCTGTTTTAATTGAACTCTCCACATTTAATCTTTCACTAGGTTTTGGCATTGGTTCACAAATCCTGAAGGTTCTGAGTGAGGTACGGTAACCAATGTACAGTTAATCTGCTCAGATTCAACTTTGTTTGAACGGCATTCAACACTTCACATTTCCTTGTTTGTTTCTCTCCCCATAGACGGCAGTGAAGACTCGCTGTAGCGGCATGCACTTCATTGTAGCCGAAAACAACACAAAGTCCATTGAGTTCTACAAGCGAAGAGGAGCAGCTGATCTCTCCTCCGAGGAGGGCTGGCGTCTTTTTGAGATCGAAAAGGAGGATCTGCTGAAAATGACTACCAAATAGAGTTTACTGTTTATTGACTTGTACGTTCTGTTGGTGATGGCAATAATAATGTGTTGTTTGATCAGTGATTTGGCACAGTATTAATAAATACATTTAAAACTGTTATTGTTATAAGAATGTCGTATAACCATGTGATTTAAGTGTTTTAATGACTTTAGTATTTCCACTGATGACCTAAACAGGGCCTAAAGCTATCCTGCAGAACAGCTAACCGTTATCAGGGGCCCTCTGCACATGATGTCTTGTATTACATGTTTTCAATGACGCGTTATCTCCTGTGCCTTTAAAAGACTCAAGTCACAACAATGATTTGAGCACTTTCTCTGTAGCATCCTCATAGTTGTTGCACTGTAACTGCTCCTCTTGGCCAAGATTAAAAGTCAGACTTCGACTTTACTTTTGTCTCCGATCTCCTCCTTGGGTGAATTTATTCGTTTACGAGAAAATTATTAAAACAGTTATCTTTGATAATAAATGGTTTCTTCTGGTTTTAATGCATCTGAATCTCTGCTGATTAGTGAATGAGGTGTGGGAATAATTGCTAACTGTACTGCCAGAGGCCTGAATTTGTAAAATTATCTATTGATTTGAGAAGAATCACAAAGAATAAACATGATTTTGTGTATTAGAATTTATTTTTTTCACACTAATTTATCAAACATCTCGAGACACGTGTTTCATGATGCACTTGAGTAATTAATACTTTTAATAATAACTTCTGGGTACCCAGGAATTAACCTTTGGTAGTAATTACAATGACAGCGTTAATCCTTGTGTGCCAGTAGTTTACAATCAGTGGTGGAAGTGTTGAGATAATTTAATTAAAAAATGATGTGCTTGAAATTGAAATAAAGCAGCATTATCAGCAACATGTATTTCACAAGTAAAAGTTGCAATTATACAGCAGAATGGTCCCTTTCAATGTTTTGTTATATGTTGTAATATTCAATTATTAACTGGAACTAATTTAAACTATTTCACATGCTGTTAGTTTAAAACAAATGCATTGTGTGTTATAGGCGGATAGCCACTTTATATGTAATAGACTATATTCATTTGTAATTTTTATTTTTTTTAAATTTAATTAGCAGTGTGATAATAGAAAAATAATTTAAAATAAAATGTCCCTCTAAAATGTGGAATGGAAATACTCAAGTTAAGTAAAAGTCATTCACTTGTAATTGTAGCACTATTTACAAAATAAATAATAAAATAATAATTTAATAATCATATTTTTTAACCACGAGTTTGAGTTATTTGTGAATAAGCAATTGTGATTAAACAACACTGGGATGAAACTGATACTGTGACAGGGTGTTTCATAGGAAACCAGTCAGCGGTTTGTTTAAATGCTGGATGCTCCGTCTCGAGGTCATAGTTTAATCACTTTTTATTGTCCACCTCTCCGCTGCATGCAAGCCTGCTGTTTGAGGAGCCGAAGCAGTCCTCAGCCCATCACTAGCTTCAGCGACCTCGGGGCATAAACTAATTAATTAAAATTAACACTACAGTGCACGTATCGACATAACCCGTTCGAACGGCGGTCCTCAGATTATGGCCTGTTTGGTGCCTGCCGGTGTGATTTCCACCACAACCCTTCCGCATTTTCCTGCTGCTCTCGGGCTGTGACGTGTCGTGCTGACGGCGGCCTCGGAGCTGGAGGAGCAGGGGGCTCTAGCATGACACGATCTGGCTCCAGACGTCCTGCTTTGCTTTCAGCTGAGCTCCAGAAACAACCCCTAACCCCTCCTTCTCGGCTCCTCTCCGGCCCGCCCAAATAACACAAAATTCCCGACTGAATCTTTGCCCGAGTCGGGGGGGGAACCAGGCGGCCTGGGAAGCCGAGGCGCGGACGGAGGCCATCCCTGCAGCATACATCTGGTACGCGGATCATTTTTGCTCCCGGGGCTCCCGTTTGCAGAGCTATGTTTGCATTTGTGCGTGTCCGTGTCTCTTTGTTTTGCATGCGTGTGATATTTTAATTTATGTCTTCATTGTCACCGAGAGGCCGCAAAGGGTTGGGCCTTTTCTTCTCAGGCCCGGGCCTCAATAGAGGCCGTAATTGGTAATTCAGGCCTATCCGGTTAGCTTGCTAGCTAGCTTACTGAAAAGCACCTTTTCTTGTCGCTAGTCGCAGTTGGCTAACGTTATTTGTGATCGAATTTACATTTATACGTGACTTATCGTCCTTAGAAGCGTAATTAACGTTTCGCATAGCACAGGGGTCTTTTCAGTTGGTGTCTTAAATTAGCATTCGTCCAGACGCGAAGCTAACAAAATGGCGGACGCTAACGTTAGTGTAATGACAATCGGTTGTAGAAAACGAGTGAGTTTAGCCATTCTCCCGCTAGCTGGCTACATAGCTGCATCAATGCAACGCACAGCGTAACATTGCTTATATATTGCGTGGTTGTATTTAACTAAATACATGTCGGTGCAATCTCCTGTTCTTTAAAAAAGTGTGTTTTGGCCGCGACAGTTGGGTTTTTGCGTGTGCAATGAGTCCTCACGCTGCTCCAGTGGTCAGTTGAAGACATTACCGTTAACGTTAAGACCCTCATATGGGGTTTGTTTAGTCTGGCAGGAATGACTAACTAAATCGCTCCGATCTCCACGGTAGGTTTTTGATGTATTGGCGGGATCTTTCTGCACACCGATGCGCTGTGTTGTGCGCCAGATCTCCACACACCGTTGTCATAATTTTCCACCTGGAGGTGGGGGATGGTACATTCAGGGGGAATTAAATGGCACCCCGGCTGTATCTTCCACACCACTGTTTACATCTCCGCATCCCCATGTGTGTGTGTGCGCTCGCGCGTGTTTGACAGGGAGACATTCTTTTTGTCACACATCTGTCCATCATCTCCCTGGCGAAGCTAGCGTTAGTGGCAAATGGGCTGAAATATTATTTTAGTTTTGGTGGCTGAGGTATAATGCAGACTATTATGGCCGTTTGACTTACTGTCCTTTGCCGCAGACACAAGCTAACACTGCAAAAACTACATTCTTAATAGTAATGTGACCACTTCAATGTTTCACCCTTTAAAAATACAGTAAATGTTGCCCCTGTGGCCAGTTTTCTTCCCAGCATATTTGTCTCTATCAGGTGACCTTATATTTGAGTGGAATAAAATGTCAAAACAAATGAAACTTTCAACAGAGGAACTTGTTTGTTGCAGCAGCAGGATACAGAAAAGCACAGTGGCATATAAAACAGCAGTTAATACATAACAACAACAATATGAAATTATGCAATATTTATCATACATATACATGTTAATGGGGAATGGCTATTGAAATGTTTTTGTACTAATGGTTATTCACTAAAAAGAACTGAAGTGCAAATAATTAAAAAAACAGCCCTTCAATGCATGTCATGGTGATACAGATTTGTTTGCATTTCATTTGCGACCAAATATTGAGGTTTGAAACTGAGCTATATTTCTTGTGGAAAGTGTCACATGTGCACTATATTCACGTTATTTATCCCACAGAAACCAACACATACAGTATACTGCAAAATTATTCAACACTGGACTGTAACTTACCGTTTAGGTTAATACAAAAGGTTGGCATCAGGTTTGATAATCTGCAGCACCTGATTTCCTGTTGTCTGTAATGACCATGAACATAGTTTTGCTTGTGGGTTGGTGCAGAATTAATTTCTAGAGATTCACAGTAATGGTGCATACACAGCACAAAGGTTAACAACTTGTTTAAGACAATTGTCAATGCATATCATTCTATATTATGTGTTTTTTTTAGTTGAGTGACCTGCAGTGCATTGGTCACGTCTGCTAGATGAGCTCATACTAAATAATTAGATATTGATTAAGAGTGACTAATCTGTCACTTCTTAAGATTAATGGGGTTTGTATGTTTCTTCTGTTTAGCTTTTGTACCCTGAAAGGTCTAAACTTTCTGTAATTTGCTTTCAGCTGTCCAGTAACAAATGCAGTGTGAGGACAATGGATGAGGATGTCACCAGGCTTGCAATACATTCTGAAGAGCCTAAAATAATATTACACGGATCGGGTAATTAGCCCTGTTAATGTTTTTTAATTATGTCAGTTGGAAATCAGTAACAACAGTTAACATTTCCATTTAAAACATCCACACACAACAATCTGATTAACTGGGTAACCCTGCTTCTTCCAGATGACGGTGGTGCCGGCGGGCAGGAGTTTGTTGTGGAGCTTCAAGAGACTGTGTTGGTGTCAGAAGGCGAGGGGGAAGGCATGGCAGTTCACAGGTTTGCCCCGGATGAGCTGGTCATCCAGGATGCTGTTGAGGATGTGGTTTCTGAGTATGTGCACTGTGATGAAGATGAAGATGTCGCAGTCGAAACCTGCGTGATGGCTCTTGATGGTGACGAAGAAGGTGTTGCCATGGGAGACATCCCTGAAGATGGGCTGGACCCAGAGCAGCAAGAGGACGACCAAGATGGATGTGGAGATTATCTAATGATATCCTGTAAGATTCTGTCTGCTGTGCTGGGAGAGAAATTAAATGTGCCATTCTTCCACCGAAACACTTGTCTTAAATTAAAATCTAATGTGTGTTCCCCTTGCTAGTGGACGAAGCAGGCAAAATGGTGTCTGAGGATGGAACGGAGGTAACAGTGGAGGGAGCTGTGGAGGACCAAGAAGTGGAGAAGGATGAGGATGGGCAGGATGTGATAAAGGTGTACATCTTCAAGGCTGATTCTGGGGAGGATGACATGGGTGAGTAGCGGTTAACCTCTGGTAGGAATAATGCAGAGTGTAATTATAGCCTGAATACTAGTGATTGCCAAAAACACATTAGATGTGAGTTTTGTTCCTGAAAGGGATTTAAAATAGTCTTAGAATATACTTTATTACAACACTAAATAATATACATGGAAGTCTGCACCAATCTAGATCGATGCTAGTATTTTCTATTACATCAACAACTAAGCACAGATAAGATATAGGAGAATATATATATATTGCAAAAAATGTTCTATGAATTGTGTTATTGATTAGAAGAACTTGCTCTTTTGTGAAGGTTCTTGGCCTAATGTAATATTTTCTGTCCTACATGTGAAAACATGGTTTCTGCAAGACTGGTTTTCCAGCATACTATCATGTTTTGGCTAATATCATTGTGAAACGATTATTACATTTTTCAAAAGGTATTTTAATGTATTGAGGATAACCCTAGGAAGAGTTTGAAGGCTTGGTTTTCCACAGATTGATAATTGAAAAGTGAGACATTTGCCCAAAATTGGAGGATATACAAGGTGTTTTTAATTGTGCAGGAGAGTCAGTTGACATCAGCGATGGAGACACGGAGAGTGTGGCGTTAACAGAGTCTTCAGGCCGAACGCTCAGAGAGAAGATGGTTTACATGTCTGTCGGGGATTCTCATCACAATCAAGGAAACCATGGTGAGTCATTGAGATCCAACGAGTGGGGATGACTTTCATGAAAGTAAACATTACTAGTTTTTTTGGTTTGTACATGTTGGGCTCATCTACAGGTGGGTCCAAGGTGACTGATGAGGTTTATATGGAGGTGGTGGTAGGAGGCGAAGAGCCAGTAACTCACGACCGCTCGTATGACAGCGTGTCTCTAAGCAAGGACTTCATGCCTGTGGCCTGGGCAGCTGCTTATGGTCAGCACCCCTGTCTATTAAATTGCTTTTGAAACAACACTGGAAGCCTGTGCATCAACCACGTCTCTGAGTGTCTTGGCTTAAGCTTTACGGATGCTAGTTTTGTTTATTTTTCTGGCTAAAAACAATCCTTTGGTCTCACAGGTGCAGAGGATAGCGAGAGTTGTGAAAACAGAAACGGTGCAGCCAGTGCACTGCTGCACATTGATGAATCTGACGGGGTCGATGAAATCAATAGACAACGCAACAAGAGCAAGAGACGGTCGGAGCCTCGCCAGGTACAGACAGGTAAGAACAACACAAAGTTCATGGATGTTCATAGGCCAGTTGTGAATGTGAATGTCCTGTTTCTCATCACACCATAAAGATGCCCGTTAGATCATAACCGGAACAGTGGAGTTTGTTCAGAGTTCAGCAGTAGCAGAAAGGATGCAGTAAAGCATTTGTCTTGTCAGCTGTTGCCTTTACATTCGTTTATCCTGTTGATGCCACTGTATTGCTTTCATGCAAGAATGGCTGCACCCAACAATAAAAAAATAAAAAAAGGAAGATATTCTGAATTATTCTAATGACTAATTTATCAATTAATCAAAAGGTTTGTTTTGTTACCTCAATAAAACAGCCCAAAATACACAATCAAAACCTATAGTCATATAGAGGAATTTTAAACGCTGAAAGCAACACTTTCCCTGAACTGCAGAATAAACATTTTTAAACTTGACTTAGAACTTAAAATGGTTATGACATGGCTGGATGGATGTTATGCAAATCGATGTATGTCTGTAATCTATTACATCGATGACTTGCCCCAGCCTTACGTACAAGAAAAGACTATACAACACTACTTGTCTCACCATCCACTCCAATTGCAATACAGCGTACTGTGACATGGTGTTAGCCTGTTTCTCTCCAGCCCTCCCTGTGACTTGCAGCAGTGGGTAAACTGCTGCTCTAACTTTTGTCCTTTGCACAGGCTTATCGGCCGTTTATTGTGCTCTGTCACAATAACATTAGCTTACTTTAGCTCGTTTATAATTGACATGTATATCCTGATTCCAGATGGTATTAATCTTTAATTTCTGCACTCCCACATTTGTTGTCTGAAGTTGTCAAAGATTGTTATGCAACATACAAAGGATAATTATATTAATACCAATATTGTGTTGCTGCTTGTATTATTTATTGATTCATTGATTGATTCTACATTTTTCCATACATTGACACTTAACTTGTCATTCATCCAAATTGTTTTCAATGGGATTGTTTAGTAAACGAATATATGGTTCCTATTATTTATTATTATTTTAAAAGTATTTAAACACCAAAAATGTAAGATGACCAAAAGTTTACTTGACAAACAAGATGATGGACACATTGTCATTTCTGTCTCCCTCTTGTCATTTTTCTATCCAGCCATCATCATCGGTCCATATGGTCAGCCTCTGACCGTTTACCCCTGCATGCTTTGTGGTAAAAAGTTCAAGTCGCGAGGTTTCCTGAAACGCCACACCAAGAATCATCACCAGGATGTTCTGACGAGGAAAAAGTACCAATGTACAGACTGTGAATTCACCACCAACAAGAAAGCCAGCCTCCACAACCATATGGAGGTGCACGCTCTGAGCAGCAAGGCCCCTTTCGAGTGTGAAATGTGTGGCAAGGAGTTCCACCAGCAGGCGGCGTTGTTCTCTCACAGACTGCAGCACCACCACCGAGAGCCCAAGAGCCAGCCGCCTCCAACGCCCACCAAGATGCATAAATGCAAGTTCTGTGACTATGAAACGGCTGAGCAAGGACTGCTCAATCGGCACTTGTTGGCGGTTCACAGTAAAAGCTTCCCCCACATCTGTGTGGAATGTGGAAAAGGCTTTCGACACCCTTCGGAATTGAAGAAACACATGCGCACACACACAGGTGAGAAGCCTTACTCCTGCCTGTACTGCGACTACAAGTCGGCCGATTCCTCCAATCTCAAGACGCACATCAAGACTAAGCATAGCAAAGAGATGCCATACAAATGTGAGCGCTGTTTCCAGACCTTTGCAGAGGAGGAGGAGCTAATACAGCACGGACTAACGCACGAGGAGAATAAGACCCACCATTGTGCCCACTGTGATCACAAAAGTTCCAACTCCAGTGACCTGAAACGCCATATCATATCTGTTCACACTAAGGACTATCCACATAAATGTGCCATCTGTGGTAAAGGATTCCACCGCCCCTCTGAACTGAAGAAGCACTCAGTATCCCACCGCACCAAGAAACTCCATCAGTGCCGGCACTGCAACTTCAAAATTGCAGACCCTTTTGTTCTCAGTCGCCATATCTTGTCTGTCCACACGAAGGAGCAACAGGCCTCTCCTGAAAAGAGTGAGTCTAAGAGGACAGAGACGCATACTCCTGTTGTGACACCTAAAAAGTCTGCACCTAGCAGCGCGTCCAGCGCTGCTGGCCCGCCTGGCAGAGTCAGTGCAGCCAGCTTAGCCAGCAGCGTGACTGTAGTTATTGGCAAAGGACAAAAAGAAAGGAGAATTTACCAGTGCCAGTACTGCGACTACAGCACCGGTGATGCTTCAGGTTTCAAGCGACACGTGATTTCCATTCACACAAAAGACTACCCGCACCGCTGCGAGATCTGTTCAAAAGGCTTCCGACGACCCTCGGAGAAGAACCAGCATATCATGCGCCACCACAAGGACGTGGTGCAGGGAGAGTGACTCTGACTGAGCCAAATACTGTGCCACAACAAAGAACAATGTTGAAGTAAACATCACACCCCAATCTCTGCACCCTCAGCGTGACACCAGTCGCATTGAAATAATGTGGCGCGTGTGCTTGCTGCACTTAGTCCGTTCTATTGTTTTTGGTCTTTTTTGATCCTCAGCCTAATGTTCAGAAATGTATACACATGTACATAACATTATTGCTCTGTCCGAGTTAGCAACAGAACCCCTCCGTAGACTTGCACTTTTAACTGCATGTCCCTTTGCTGGTGACAGTGTGCATGGCAGATTGTGCAGGTGTCTCTTTGTAGATATACATTTTTAATTTTGCTGGCAGCAATCAGTTGTCGATCACAATGGTCCTAATTATTTGTCTCAAAACTGAAGTGTGATTTGCAAAACATGCGTCATTTTCAAAAATGTACTAAACACAGTAGTATGGACTAGCAACCTGTTCCCTGTAGCACTTGCCATCTTGGTAAAGATCATGAATGCAGTAATCGGGTCATGTGTGGTATGTGCGTTTATAAGAGAGAGAGAGCGAGAGAGAGGAAGATTGAATGACAAACAAGCATCTGTTGTGCTTCCTGGTGCTCCAACCCCACCACTCTGTAAAATAGTGCTTTTTGTTTGTGTTGTTAAAAACACAAGGCAGGCTGCTTACAGCACTCGGAGAAAAGAAACAATCACTCTTAGCTTTGTACACAGCAGTCTGCGATCATTTAATCAATACAAACTACACAGTGAAATAGTGGATGTGTCATGCTAGTGAATACAAGTTCACATATGCACCTATATCACAATGTCATCATTATCCCATCACTCGATTATCATATACCTATGATATTTCAGTTTCAAGCCAATAAGTGTACCCGTGAGTTGTTTAGAAGCGCCCAAAGCAGTAGAGCTGAAGCCCTGGATGGGGCTACTTTTAATCCATCCATGCTACCTGGAGAGTGAAATCCCATTAATTTGGGGAAAAACTGATTGTGATGAGAAAAAAAGTATGTCCTCACCATTATTACTAATGACAAGCTACTTTATTTGTTATTTTTTATCTGAACAAACTCGTTTCTTATATGAATTGACATGTTATCTGTTAAATCACAGAAAAGGAGCATACTCTACAAGCTCCAATATGATACCAATATTGGGCTTGGTTTTAAAGTAAACAATTAACTTCAGTGTCCCAATCTATATCTGTCTGGCCTAAATAGGAATCATACAGTGTAACTGGTGCTGCTGTTATGAAACTATGGACTGAACTCTTTGTTTTCACCCTCACAGATGTACTTTTGCCAGTAGAAAGGGAAAACGTAAATCTTTCTAGATGCAACTTCAGAAGACAGGTGCTGGTGGTGTACTTGTACTATGGCTTTTTACATTTTTTTTTGTTATCACCTGTGATTATTCCTGTTTTTATATTTATTTCATTTACAAGTTGTTGTATAGTTAAGTGTAACTAGACTTCTATGGGACGTAAATTATTGTTTTGTATACAAATCTGTACAAAGCGTGTAGATGTAAACACTTGATAAAAAGGAAATCTGAACTGTGTTGTTATGGATGTACTTCAACGTATTTGTTAAAAAAGGTAATAAAATGCAAAGTATTTTAGCCTTTTTGTCTTCTATTTGCCCACCACTCAAGTGTCCTACCGCTGAGAAATGTGTTTGACACTAGACCGTTGTATTACGGTGTAGTTCCTGGTTATGTTAACAGTGAGCCTGACTCAACAAAACGCATCGTATGTGTCCTCGAGGTCTGGCAGATGCATCATATCCATTTCCTTCCTCATAAAACATTTGCAGAAGAATTGATTGGACTTTTCAATGAAGTGGGAGACACATTGACACATCATTCAAAGCCGCTTTACGTCTCAAAACATTCAAAGACCACTCGGTTACAACTGCAGGTAGATCAAGCAAACTATTGTATAATGAAACCAGGCTTTACATCGTGTTTAGTGGCATTGGGAGCTTTTCTTCATAAATCATCTGAAAGGGAGTAAATAAAGTGAGCTGAAGTCTTCGGACTGCATTGCTGACAGACAACGACCGGGGCAGAACCTTAAGCGGTTGGGCACTCCGCTAACGAGGGAGAAAAAGAACAAAGTAAGGTGAGCTTAATCACAGTGGGATTCTTTTTATTTTTACTTTTAAAACCTCATTGATATGAAACTTACCATTTCTGGGAAGGAAAGCAATATTTTCTGGCAAGATGCCAGTCTCCAAGGAGAACTGCCTGAACTTCTCCAGCAGATCAGCGCTGAGGTCCACGCCGCGGCCTGTCGGACCACATGCTATTAATCTGCTGCAGAATGCATGCCGGTGCTGAAGGTTGGATTCATAGAATGGAGTGTAGCCTGATGGCTAATGGTCACTTACCATATAGCTTGTTGATCACGGTGGGATCATTCCCGTTGGCCTTGATGGTGTGAGTCAGGGCGTACTCGTCGTACTTCACGTCGACCATGCACATGTCATTCATGTTCCCCCAGCCTGGCCAAGGGAGGAGGGTAGAGGAGATCACATGGATGCAGAAACGCTGTGGCTGGTGTAATTGTGAATGTTGTGTGCATACTTCTATGTGTTATTTGTGTGCGTACGCTCATCCTCACTTGTGTACGTGAACTTTCCAGGCACATCAGTCTTCTTGGCCAGATTATTCAGTCTCCAACAAGAGCCGTCAGGGCTGGAAAGAAAACATGGAAACATGACAAACGCCTTTCTTCTCAACCTCCTTTCTTTCTTTCCGTCCTCTCACACTCACTTGAGACTGGCGTAGGACATGTCCAGGTCCCCATCGGCAGTTGGGGTCAACATGGCCGTGCCCACCTTCATGCTGGCTCTGCGGTTGGCAAACCACTGGGCATTAGTGGCAAAGCCGATCAGGTACCACTTCCCTGCCATCTGTGGACACACACACAAGGCAAAATGTAAATCTATACTTAAGTAGCATTCCCCACTGTCTGCATTTAAAACACTTCTTTATCTTTATCTAATAGCAAGTTGCACATTCTCGTTTAGACGCATATTGAAGTGATCGTCTGTTACTACAAACAACTTCAGATTATTACACACAAGTCACCTTGCTTATTGCAAAATTGTGGCAAATGCACAGCAATTTCAAGTACACTGTTAAAATGCATTTTACAAAATGCACAGGAGGTTTAATACTAGTTTACAACATCTGACAAAGTCAAATGCACCTAATCTTATGCATTCCATTAACAAAACGTAATTTCCTAAAAATCAATGTATCACTAAAGATACTTGAGTCAACATTGCATCATCAGTGCAATATGCATACAGCCACCAAAAATCAATATTGTGACTAAGATAAAAAGGCCTCATAGTTCACCCAGTAATGCGTCTTACCCCCTGTAAATTGAAGTCTGCCTGAGGTACGACTTCACACGAAACCGACAAGGAGCAGAGCACGGCTCCCAGCACTGCCAGCAGTAAAGTCATAGCTACCGTCCCGGAAACAGCCATGGAGGAGAGTGTGGATGAAGATATGTGGTTGGAGTTCCGCTGACGAGCCTTTTTATAGTGGAGAGTGAGCTTACACACACACACACACACACACACAAACCCTGGAGCTGGGATGGGTTCAAACACGCAAAGCTTCAGAAAAACACATAGAGTTTCGCAGCCACAAGGTAAACTTTGAGCCCTGCCAGGGCATAATTCAATCAACCGTGTGGGAGGGGAATGCATGCCAGCGGGCAGCTACGTAAACTTCATAACCTGAAGAAGAATTGGGTCGAGATTGTATCCTGTCATGTCACATATTAGAGTTGTAAAGTATTTCATAATGCAATTTGATTTGGCAGCCTGCTGTTTGTGAGTATATGCTATAAAAAAAACCCTGTAACCAAAAGTGGCAAACAAAGCAGCAGCTTCCCTCCAGTGCTTTCTGTGGCAGGGACCACAGAATCAAATTCATCCGTCAGCAGTTGCCATAGTAAAGCACAGAGACAACACAAATGCCCTTCCAGATTGGATTCCTAATCCTGCATCACCACGAATTGAAATGCTTTCCTAGAAAACTTCAGCGTCTCCTTTACCAGTCTGTAAATACCTTCCCCTACTCATGACTTGACCAAAAATTATGACTGGTTCTGTATAAACACAGAAAATAATTGCTTTCACATCAAAGTTTAATCTGTTCTGGAGCTTTTGGTCAGAATGGGAGTTAAATGGAGAATAAATTAAGAGCATAATTTTAATATAAATGATGGAAAGCTCCAGGACAGCTAAATGAAGCTAAAAGTATGATTTAACATGCACGTTATTCAGTTCATGCTTACCTTGATTAACCTTTGAAACCAATTATTTTACTGTTATTGAAACTTTTCCCATCTTTCTGCAGGATCTTTTTCCGCTGCACAGATGCAAATATGAATCCAGGAGTGATGATGAGGAGATGAATTGGTGTAAAGAGTTGCAACAGTCAGGTGCAGGCAGGTACCTGCCACAGTAGATTCCTCCGACCTACATACCTTTCCAGTTTAAACAGGTATGTCTTATGCCCCGAGAAGTATTTTATGTTTATATATTTCATAAAGAGACGCTCATGCTAACCATGGCAGCTGCAGAAAGGTATTTGGAATTTGTAAATGTGTATTTACATTTAGACAAGGAATTATTAAAGCATTGTGCAGATTTACGAAAGGTCAGATTAACTGCAAACGTTCTGTGTCTTGTAGTCTTGTAGTCACACCAAACCCACGTAAGCATTTGCATTTGAACGCAGCATTAATCTTGAAATGTGTAACTCTGGTTTGGCAATCAGAATCACTCCACTTCATCTGACATTCTATAAATAATCTCCCATTTCACTGCTTCAACTATTAATACAACTCTAAATCATCACAGAGAAAATATGAATATAAAGGAGCTCCGGGGCAGACATGCTTACTCTGTACATGAACATCAGCTACTGTACTTTCATTGAAGGTAAGAGAGAGAGAGAAGGAATGAAAGGATACATTAATCATGAATAACATCTGGAAATGAAAATAAAGAATGACAAGGTAAAGGGAGCGATTTAATTGAAGTCAAGAGAGTTTATGGTCCTGGGAGTTTAATGTGCTGAATCTGCTGTTAAGATTTGAACATTTGTGGATGAAGTTGAAGTTTTTTCTCTGGGCATTTTCTTGTCTGGAGGAGCATAAATGTGAAAAAATATCATGGTGATGCAAGTGGAAAGGCTTCATGATGTAAGCGCTTTCCACTAAAAACAACAGCAACATATACATGAATATGATTAAACACTAAATAGACGAGGAGTCTGAGCAGAAGCTCTCATTCTGACCAAATTATTTGCTTTATTTGAATTTATTTTTTGAAACTATGATGTGCTGAAACGCAGCACTTTATCCAGAAGCAAATCCTCTTTTATGTATTGTCCTGGCAGCCAGGATGTTTGTTGACTTAAATACGCAGGTCAGAGTAACATAAGTTCTCACAACTGCTGAAAAATGTGAATAAATTACTTGGAACAACAGATGGACACTAGAGGAGTGAGGAGAAAAGGACTGACTGGGGGAAATGCACAGGTTGGCCTGAGGGTGGCACCAGAGGAAAGACCAGACTGACAGAAGTCAGTTGATAGACTCGATAGAGTACGAGATTTAAATGGAGGAAATGTATTGATTTGAACAGCTTGATCGATCGCTCCACCCAAGATGTGCACTATAAAAGTTGAGTGAAATGCAGTTCACTTATGCTTTATCAGAGTGAATGGATTTACTTATATGCATTAAATGTTATACAATATGGACTGTGGCCTTCAGCTTAATATAAAAAAACAATATCTGCAATTAAGTATTTATAGAAACCAAACCTGCAAGTTTTAAAATCTGTATATCTGGAGAGTGTAAAAGGGGAATACTGTCACTATCAGACTATTAATGGACAGAAACCATTACATACAGAACAATCAATCACACAGAGCACTACAGAGAAGCATATTAAGATAATACGGATTGCATCAGTGATAACAGTTAAAGGAGCTGCTCCAGGAAGTGATGACTGTACGCCCACAGACTCACAGGGGTCAGATGCAGCGGCCTATTTGTCTGTGCCAGCTTTTCATGCCTGTTTTCTTATATCTAATGCTGAATGATTACTCGAAAATGAGGTTTTAAAAAAGTGCTGGGGGCTTTCTATGTATATATATTCTCAAAAAGTCAAACTGGGAGGCATCAAACTCAGAGACACATGCGGAGCCGAAAGCTCTCTTTACTTGAACCTTGATTAATCTGTAATTTATCACAAGATTTTCATTTCATTGGTCAACAGTTCTTGAATCCAGTCAGACAGCATAAATTACGTTCACAACGTAGCATGGCAATGCCTGCAGCCTTACGACTCTATGTTAGTACAACAACTTCCAACCCCAGAACAATAAGCAACGTGTAGTTCTTTAACTGACATTAGCACCCTGATATTCCACTTTGACTTATTTTACAGTGAAAATAGTTATTAGTGTATTGCATGAAGATGTTTGAATGCTATACACATTGGAAGACATCGGCTGATATACTGTATATCTATAGACATACATGAGATGTAATTCTTCACACATGCATATGAACACTCTCTAATCACGATGTCACGAGCACAAAGTGAAGCTAGACCAAGTCAGTTAAGGTCGAGCGAGGAGGAACCGAGGCATCTGCCATGGTGAGGAACTCAACCCAGTTCTGACAGAAGCCACGTGAATACTCCCCTGTGTGGATGACGAGGCCCCACAGGCGGCTCTGGCCCGTTTTGTTCCTCAGAGCCAGCAGAGCCTCCCGCTCCGTCACATTGAAGCTGATATTCAGAACCTGGATCACCAACAGGTAAAGCAGTCCGCTTGTGACAATGCTGCTGTACCAAGCACAGGTGAAGCAAAGTGCAGTGCTGTAAGGATTAAAGAAAAAAAAGAGCTTGAATGTAACATTACATTGAACATATAAAGGGCCTCATGTTTGTAATGTATTTAAAAGTGTCGAATTACTTTTTGTTTTGTTTTTCATTTTGTTAACATTGTTTAAGTGGGTCTGATAATACATTTTAATTCATGGTTAAAATGACACAATCCAAGGGAAAAGTACATATTAGGAAATAAATTATGACAATTTAAAGATGGAATGTGTTCTCTTGTAAAATTTGTGTAAAACTGATAACGATTTGTCAGTTTATAATTTACAGATTAACCCTTAAATCATCTTTAAATCAGCACTAAAAAAAGACATATTTCTGCATAATGTGTGTCCTTGCTAATGCTATAGATGTGTTCACTAATATTCATATTGTATATCAAACAGGGAAGATTAGATTGGATGTAGCCTGACAGTGTAAATCCAGTATAAGCCACAGGTGTTTCAGGAGTAAGGTTTGGATTGTGGGCGTAGTGAGGGCGTCACCTGCAGTTGTGACGGAGACAAATGAGTGCTGTACCTGGACTGACTGTAGACGCCGGGGCAGTAGAGGAGAGCCGTCATTAGAGGCTGTCGCGGACAGAGGCTGCATAACACCAAACTGATCCCATACAGAGAGGTCAACACGAACACACAGAGGGTCAGCAGGAAACTGCGATGGTTTGCTTGTCCGACGCAGCTGTTTATCCTACATCGCCTCAACACATGCAGGCGTAACACAGACACACAACACAAAGTACCAGTTTAGAGCAGCAGTGACACACCAGCCCCACACGCCCCAGGTCTCCCAGGTCTAGTTTAACTAACACTTTAACACTTTAGCTTTACCTTTGGAAAAGAATGGCACTTTTTAATGCTTTGGGCACTAAATTCCATCCATTCATTAATGGAGATTACATCAGAGATAATTTTTTCAGAAATGCCCAATCCATAAAAAATCCATAAAATGTCTCTGATTTGGGCCTGAAAATGTATTGTTGGTGATATTTGATTGATTCATGGGGTGTCCTACATTTTGAGCAGGCTTTGAACATCTCAGGTTTCTTTTGTTGTCGTCTTGTGACTTGTGCTACCACGTGTCACTCAATGTCTCTTCTCACACTGTTGTCATGGAGACCGGTTTGAGGGGAGGTGGGGGCTGGAGAAACTAGAGAACGGTCGAACCGGGGGAAAGGAAGAAAAAGTACGGAAGTTAGGTCAACCTTATAAAGGTTTTATCTCTTCAAAGTTATGACACCAGAAGGTTTGCTCGTTTGTATTTTTATGAAGGGCTTAATTGAGCCGTATCTCTGTAAGCGTGCCTGTTGGTTGTCGGAGCATAATGCTAAGGACCACGATGCTAACGTTGCTAGCGGACGGTTAGCCTGTGCTAATCGGAAAACGGGACAACCGTCGCTGAAACGAGAAGACCACCGGGGGAAACTGTACAGGACGAGTCGTCGAGGACGAGGTTTTCCTGTCTCAAGACTCTGACGTCGCTTGCTTTTAAGGAGAGACTTTTTTAAGGTAAGTTTTCGACACTTCAAAAGTGAGTATCCTAGCTTACAGAGGTACTTATCTTGTCATTGAGCTCCAACATGCGCGCCAACACTGTACCGTAGACTGACAGGATATTGGTAAAGGTATTGATTGTGTATTTCCATGTGAGTTTGGTCATATAAGATATAATTAAGATCAGAGAGCTAAGCCACATGATTTTGACATAAATAACGCATTGCTGTTCACAGATATTTGTGGTTAAATGCTTGTAGATAATAGGACTATGAGGTAATAGCTTTAGTTACAGTTAAGATGTCCTGCATGGTAATGCTCATGATACCAGTATAGCTACATTAATAAGTTAACCAGGCCTCTCTGCAACTTAGAACTAGAATCATCTTCGAGTGTAGTAATTATTGAAGCACATCCAACTTTAATAAAAACGTTCCTCTCACCAATTTAAATCATATAACCAACATTGAATTAGGTGAGAGGGCTACATATGTTACACCCAACCCACCAGATACAGTGGTGGTCCAGACGCTGGACACATGACCCACAGGTTCGGCAGTGTCCAGCCCGTGGAGGTTGCAGTATTTTGCACACGGAACAGCTTCTCCCTTTTACTTTCAGGGCTTCTTTTGTTGTCTGCAACTCTGCTGAGATCCCCAAGGATGCTGCTGATCGGATGGATCCATTAAGGTGTGTTGAGTTCCTGTTCCCCTCCTGACTGTGTGCTTCGTTCATGGAAGCGGTCACCAACCCTGGACTTCTCTTGGTGTGAATAAGAGAGGCGACAGTGGCAATCATCCCAGTGGTCACAATACACACCTGCAGCTGGCTGACATCCCCGCGAGGTAAAATCTCTGTGATGAAGAGGTAATACATGTAAAACAGAGAGGAGAGCGCGAGAGTGAGGAAGAAAAGGGTGCGTCTCTTTTTTCTGTGGGTGGCGTAGTAGTACCACAGCACCAGGCCGGGCAGAGCCGTCAGGATGATGATACCCAGCAGGTAGTGCAGCGCTGCAACCTGCAGCAGGAGAGGCAGCAGCACCAGGACCGGGATCATGGAGATCTCCAGTTTGTCAATCATGGCCCTGAGTACGGGAGACTGACATCCACCTTTAGGGGGTCTGTCTTTCAGCCACCTACAGGGAACAGTGGTTATCAGGTCACAATTACAAACATTTGTAAGTACTGTTGTTCTTTTCATCGGTGGAAATTATTCAATTCCTCATATGCTTGTGCTGCATACATGCACTCTAAAATCCGTGATGTTGTTTTCACATGAGTAGATTTGTATTTTAAGTGTAAACTTGTGCCTACATGTATCTTACATTGATTCAGCAGTGGCATAATAAGGAATATATTATTATTTCTTTTACTTTGTGAGGAAATCTCTTTCGGGGTCCCAGAGGGGGAAAAACTTGAAAAAATGGTGAGGCCCCCCAGCACTGTCTGTGTGTTATGGATGTAATGGACATAGACCAATATAATATAATAATAATATAATATATAAATATAATAGACATGCAAAATGTTGCTTTAGGACTCGAATGTCAAAGTTATGAATGCATCTGTCTGTAGCTTCATGTGAAAGTGTTATTATTTTTGGTCAGACATAAAAAAAATGTGTTGTTACATAGAGCAGCCTTTATAAGTGATACTGAAAATACTTTCCACTATAATATTTCAGTAGATTCACTCAGTACTGACCCTTTCCCTCAAGCCATACCTGGTAAAGGCTTCATCCAGATCTTCACAGTCACAGCAGCATCCGTACTGGTTGATGTCACACTCACAGCAACACATAGGATCGTCTGGCTCTGGAGGCTTTAGCTTCTCCCATTTCATAATGGCTCGCTAAAGACGACTTTGGAGTTTCCAAGCTGTCATTTCAACACAAAAGGCCATCACTTTAAAACTCTGTACTCTTGAGCAATGAACTACACAATTACAGCACATTACTGTAAGGGAATATGGAACTTACTGCTGTATACAAAAATATATATCAACTACCACAACCAATAACAATCCTCAAAAACACACACACACACGACTCTCACCCTAGCTCACAATACAGTACTCGTACTGGACTCCTGTACCTGTAATGTACTACAAGATATTCTAGTGGTTATAAAAAGCTTAATCATTTCCCAAATCAGAGGATTCTCAGTTCCCAAGAGCTTCTAATGTAATTTGTTGAAACAAGGCCACTGTGACCACTGGGACAAGCTATCTGGGCCAGCAAGCACAAGTCCTCAACATTCAAAGATTTACTTGAGTTATTGTCAGCGTGAGTTATATTATTATGTCATAGAGAGCCTGATTGGGATCTATTCAGTTATTAACAGAGTATTAAGAATAGAAAGACAAAAATATAGTCAAATTTTGATTGTTGTCCTATCATAGTTTCCTAAATGAACAGTTTTTGTATGACTTCATTATCTAGTAGGGGTGTGAATCTTTGGCTTCACAGCGATTCGATTAACGATACAGTAGCTGGCGATTCGATTCAAGGACAATTTTTTTCTTTTGTAACGTTTCGATTCGATTCAGTAACTTGTAACCAAAATTCTATATCCATGAAATAAACATGCAATAATGCGAGTGAGACTATCTGTAGTCCTGTAGTCCTGCATAATATTTGATGCTGAATACAAAAATGTAATTAAACATTGCTCAGTTATTTTCAGTAGACTACATGCTGGCAGGGGAGAGAGTGTCTTAAACGTATTAAAACATTAAGCATAAGTAAGAATCACGATTCATCCGATTAAATGCATTTATATCGATTACTGGTGAAGCCAAAACGATTCATTCTATTTATTGTAGCAGATCGATTTAGTAGAATCTATAGGACTGACTATCGATTCATCGATTAATCGAATGAATCGTTACACCTCTATTATCTAGTAATACTCACAATAACTTGTTCAATATTCTAGATGAGTTAATGGGAAAATATAACATTACAAAGCTCAGATGAAACCCTTTCAGCCTCAACTTACCTTTTGTCTCTGCAACAAAAACACAAAACCATCAACACGTTGTGGGTTGAAATGTCAGATTGACTCTCCTAGTCAAAAAAAGTTATGCAATCTTCAGCAAGAGATGAAGAGGAAATTGATCAAAATGATGAAAAATGAAAACAGCAGCTCCTTCCCATCAGTTATTTGTGTTGAAAAAAAGGAAACTGGTATGTTTCTGCCGGTGGCAGTGCTGCGGCGACACCGTGTCAGTGCAGTGAGATTGTTTTCATATCTCGGATTCCCTCGGTGGAAGTGTCTCAACAGGCGGCAACTTCTCCTCCTGACAAGTGGTTTGATATTGCGTTGTATCTGCCGGCTCACATTTCCGAAGCCATTAAATAGTTCACAAGTCGTTCTCTCGCATAGCCCACTTCTTCACAGCTTTGATCGGTTACCATTTGAAGTTTGAATACCGGCATACTTGGTAAAAATAGGTGCTGCTGCAACTGAGCGAGGGAGGCAGAGAGCCATGAGGTTTTTTCGTGCCTCTCTCCACAGCTGACGGGCTGTGTTGAGGTGTTCAGGAGCTGTAAGAGCAGCCCTGACGGTCCACACTGAGCTGGACGAGGGCGCAGATGAGAAACTTGACAGGCACTCATAGATGAGAGAGTGGGTGATGATCTAGAGGGCAGCCCCACCCTCCGGGATCACATTTCCTACCACAAGCAACCTGACCTCGCTGCTGACACGCAGAAAACTCTGGAAGAAAGAGTGTGTGTGTGTGAGATCAGAGGGAAAGCCAGGGGACTGACTCCTGTGTTTCTATACATTTCACTCCTTGTATGACATTTGTGACAACACTGGATACTAACTGACAATGTGATAAGTGGTCTCTGGAGGAAAGTTTTCTTTCCTCTTGCCCCCCCCCAGCGTAGGGTTAGAGTGCAGGGTCTTATCGCCTCCCCTCTGCACGTGTCGGGAGTGTGGATTCAGATTCTTGCTCATGAACTTTTCAGCAGAGAGCTTGTTTGCCAACACAGGGAGCTTGAATCCCACCTTTACCCTGCTACTACATGTCAGTAAATGTCAATTACAAAAACTAAAACACTCAGTTAGCTGAGGATAGGGAATCCTAAACCTAAATGAGAAAAGTATTCAGCTTTTTTAAATGATCCTCCAGAACTAGGAAAGCACACTGGTGTCTGGAGGATGACCAGGTTACAAATCCCCTGAAGTTCATGAAGTCATCGGAGACATCACCTGCTTGCTGATATTAGAGACATGTTTCTCTTTGACTTCAGTTTGGTTCACATGCTCTTTGCTCGTCGGCCGGTTATTAGGAACTGAGCACCGAGAGAAAGAGGCCGGTCCATTGTAAGCTATAGGCTGATTTATCCCGAGACCACTGAAACCTCTTAAGGTCCACTAGTGTGAGTCTGGATGGACTGAATCAATGCAGAGAAAATATGCTGCTCTTGCTCCTGTGGGTCATGCTTCCATTAGTCTTGATGGAGCCCGGAGCCCCAGATACCGGCTCTAATCTATTTTGGAGGAATTAATGCTGGGAGTCAGGCTGAACCAAGAGTACATGCTGAAGATTACACGTCAGCAAACAGACAGATGCCATACTCGTGAATATAGTGAACGAAGGGGAAGTTTTTTTGCCGTCATGTCTGATGAAACGGGCCCTTCCTTCTGCGCGTCATCCTCCACGACTCAAGTCCAAGTTTAAAGGCCTTCTCAGTTAGCTTCTTGGAAGTATTCGGCTAATTGACATAGCTTGCTAAATGTGAAAAAAAGACAATTATACTCAGATTTTTAAATAAAAGTATTTGCTGGCCTGATTTAACAATATATTCAAAGCATGTGGGTTGATTGTGACATAATATATAACTATATCTAAAAATACTATACTATAAATACTATATATATATCATATTTAGTATTTTTATATAAGTTATACATTATATCAATTATTATTATAACAATGCAGGTGTAAAATAACTCAAATATGTTCCATCAAGCAAATTTTAAAACATGTTGCAACATTCATACAACATGTGTGCCACCTAGAGGTCAGAGTCTTTCACTGAACATCACTGTCAATTCTCACTCTTGTTCAGCCGTTTCTAAGGTTAAAGCAGACCTTATATCTCTTTCCTGCTCCGTTGAGAACAGGAAGTCATTTTTAGATTACTATTTGTGATCAAATGTATTTATGCTGTGCTTTCAGAGTCAGCGTTGTAAATTTATCTGGAGAGTCCAGAAAGTGATCGGTTTGTAATTTACAATAAGCAGTGACAAACACTAATTCAACAAACTCTCCATGAACACGACAAAGAAAATATAACCGAGACAAACTTTTAAGACATTTCTTTAAATTTTGTCAGACAGCAATGAATATAATCGCGAAACATTTGATACAACACAACTAACAGACTCATTCATTCACATTTTTGCACATAATATCAAGTATATTGTCCACAACATCACTATCACACTTAAGAGGTAAGAGGTGGAAGAATGCCTTTAACCCCCCGATACACAGAAACGCAGTGTGCCTGTCCCTTTACCTATGTGCAGGATCCCATTTGATTGATAATCTGTATTGATAACCATCAGATTTGGGGGGGGAAACATCCCTGTCCACTCTTTGTTGCAGCTATTGGTTGAGTGCAAATAAAGCACCTGATTGGGGCCCACTGGTTTTAACCATAACATGAAGGTATCGTCGATAAGTGCTGATGTATGTGGGGATTCCGGTACTGTGTTTTTTAAATATACTAAATTAAATGGACATTTGTGCAGGAATGTTTAACAGGAAGTAAACGTCAAGGAGTTCACATGACTGAGGCAGACATTAAGAACACAGGCCATTCAATCTGCACTATGTTGCACTGCACTGGGGTTTGGATATTTGGTTGGGGAACTGAGAGGTGGCAAACTCATTCCTCCAGGGTCCTGAAGGCGTTCTGCATGTCCTCGACCAGCTGGGCGAATTCTGCTTTGATTTTAGCTTCGCCGTCCTTAACAGGGTCCTAAAGAATCATTTAACAGAGAATGTGTTATCCATTTTGACCATTAAAAACTAGACGCATATAAAAACAAAAGGAAAAAACGGGGAACAATCGGGTTACCTTGAACTTCATGGAGCTAATCTTGTACAGGATCTCTCCCAAGTGCTCCTTGATCATGGCCCAGGTGACTTTGTTGTCGCTCTGTGCTGTGGACTCCACCGCGTGTCGGGCCATTTCGTAAAAGGAGATCATGTTTGAGAGGATGCCAACAGTTTTGTAGAAGGGGCAGAACCTGTGTGAAGGGACAGAAAGATTTCCATCGTTCCCCAGAAACTACTTGGATGATTTAAAATACACACATTTCAAAGCTGTGTGGTTGCTGTATCTCAGGACTATATTTTCTAGATATGTTGCCAACTTCCTGTTCTTGTGAGAAAAGTCCAACATTAAAAAGGGACTTAAACATGAACATCTGTTTATGCTTTTGTCATCTATTGTTGTGGAGCAAAGAGAAGCTACAGACTCAGTGTGGATTGAAGGTGGGATAGCAATTTGAAGCCTTTTGAGTGGAAAAGAAGTATTTTGGTTGAAGAGATGTCTTCACCTGTCGTAGGGGGTGTAACCGTTCTGCTGCAGGAAGTCATCCTTAATGAGCTTTGCAACTTCTAGAGTGATCTTATCGGTCTCCGCAAGAGAAGCCTGTGAAAAAAAAACAAGATTGTGAAGAAAAAAAGTGGTTTGAAAGGAAATTTAGGGGGAACTGTATGACACAATCTTAACCAGCCTCACCTTGCCTACAAGCTGCACGATTTCAGCCAGGTCCTCCTCTTCCTGAAGAATCTCCTTGGCTTTTGTACGGAGAGGAACAAACTCAGGGAAGTGTTTGTCATAATATTCATCCAGAGCTCGTGTGTACTTGCTGTAGCTGATCAGCCAGTTAACTGAAGGGAAGTGCTTTCTTTGAGCCAGTTTCTTGTCCAATCCCCAGAACACCTACAAAGAAAACAAACAAAGTTAGACACTAAGACGAGACAAGAGAGAACTATTGACAGCAAAATCAAATTTTAGGATTGAGGGCTGAAGAGCAGATACCCATTGCTTACCTGAACAATGCCCAATGTGGCTGAAGTGACGGGGTCTGAGAAATCTCCACCAGGGGGTGACACACTAAGAGGAATGCACAGTATTTATAACGGTCTATTAATGGATAATGTACCTTGCATGTCTAGGTCTGTTTTGCTAGGCTACCTATGTTTCTCATAAAAATAAACAAATAATAACTTAAAACCATGTAAAGTTAATCACAGAGTCTCTGTCAAACACCTTTTCAACAACTTTTGTTTATGTTGCTTGGTATAGAGCATGTTGGAAAAAAGCATGACCTCATTTTCCCTTCTTATAAGAAATTCAACTCACGCTCCAACGATGCTGACGCTGCCTTCTCTCTCTGGATTTCCCAGACACTTCACACGTCCAGCACGCTCATAGAAGGAGGCAAGCCTGGCGCCCAGGTAAGCAGGATAGCCGCTGTCTATAGACAATCACATACACAAACTGCCTCACAGTATCCTTACAAATACATGGAAATCAAGCACAATCATCATGAACTGACCAGCAGGCATTTCTGCTAATCTTCCAGAGATTTCTCTCAGAGCTTCGGCCCATCGAGACGTGGAGTCGGCCATCATGCTCACATTATAGCCCATATCTCTGAAGTACTCGGACAGCGTGATCCCTGCAGAGGTAATTACATTCAATGTATAAATTGGACAGGAAAGAAGCAAAGGCATTTACGTACGTATGTTTAATATTTCGACAGTCAGAATGAGTTTTCCCATTGTTAGGGTAACATGATGTTTTTATGCCTCAGACTGTCGTCTATAAAGTGAATGGTTGGTACCTGTATAAATAGAGGCCTCTCTGGCAGCCACAGGCATGTTAGATGTGTTGGCAACCAGTGCTGTTCTCTTCATGATGCTCTCAGTCTTGCCGTCGACCTCCATGGTGAGCTGTTGGGCAAGAGCAGAGTTGACTGCTGATACAACATTGGTGCCGTATTGAAGGTTTCCTCATTAATGCTTTTTTTAAGCTTAAAAAAGAAGCTGAAATTGACCCAGTGCACTAAAAAGCCCAGATATGACAAATCTAAACTTTTTCCTTCTTCCACCTACCTCAGGGAAATCCCGCAGCACTTCTGACATTTCGTTTCCACGCTCTCCGCAGCCGACATAGACAATGACATCACTGTTGGAATACTTGGACAACGACTGTGAGATCACAGTCTTTCCACATCCAAAAGCGCCCGGTATGGCAGTGGTGCCGCCCTGCACGCAACTGTCCAGCACAAAGGTCATGCAGTAATTAATTTGCGGCTCACAGATTTGTTATCTTTATCATTGTCTTTATTAGGGTTTATAAAATAGGAAAAGCACATGTTGAAGTTGAGTGGACTACTCACGGGAAAAGCGCGTCCAGAACTCTCTGACCAGTCAGCAGCGGGTGATTAGCAGGAAGCTTCTCTGTGACTGGGCGGATTTGTCGTACCGGCCACACCTGCATCATGGATAACTTGTCCTTCACGCCTTCAAACTCCAGCTCCAGAACCACATCCTTCAACGAGATCAGAAAATCAGTGTCGCTGAACCTTTGATCCTACAAACCAGCGTTTCTTTGCTTCTGGAGACCAACACTCACAGAAATGTCGTAGTGTCCAGGAGGGGCTACATAGGTGACAGTGCCTCTGTTGCGAGGTGGAAGCATCAGCTTGTGCTTTATTAAAGAGTTTTCAAACACCATGCCGTAGATGTCACCCCCTGTCACATGACTGCCAACCTGGAGAGGAGATTATGTGAAATCAGTTACAACAGTTGCAGGAGGACAGACATCACCACCAAACCATATTTTTCTTACCCTAAGACTCTGCACTGGGGAAAATTCCCATTTGAGGTCCCTGTTCAGAGACCCGATGTTCACTCCTCTTGGGATATAGATACTCTGAGTGAGGTCATTGATGTCTTTTAGTGGACGCTGGATACCGTCGAAGATGGAGCCCATGATTCCAGGTCCCAGTTCTACAGAGAGGGGTTTTCCCGTCCGAAGGACAGGGTCACCGACGGACACACCAGCTGTGGCACAAGTTAAGGAATACCACTTTGACACGCTAGTCTCGTCTTCAAATTCACAGTCCCATCAGTAAAGTAGCAGTAAAATAATATATCTTTGTGAAATTCATGATGTGAATTGAGTTTTAAGAAGGCTCATGATCATTTTCAGTTTGTCACATGTATAACAGAAGCAGGTATGGAAGGAAGGATACAAGTCTCCTCGTAGACCTGGATAGTCGCCATGTCTCCCTCTAAACGGATGATTTCTCCCACCAGCTCACTGTGACCTACACGAACCAGCTCGTACATGGCTGCTCCCGCCATGGCAGTAGCCGTCACCACTGTTACAGAAATATAGAAATCAATTCATTAATCTGTTGGACAAGGAGTTATGCTGAAAATCATCATTGTTTACTTTTTATATTTGAGAGAAAACGCCTGCACACTACTCCATGCCACAGTGTATAGAATTTACAATGTTAAGGTCCTGCTTGGTCAGATCAAAACGACCTTTTGACCCGACGAAGGTCCAAGCAGGATCAAAACGTTATTTGGGCATGGAGTGGTGTGTAGGCATTTACTGCAATCTAGCCATTTAAAGAAAAGGACAATAAACCAGACCTGGTCCAGAAACACCATGTACATATCCAAACTCGCTTTCTCGCTCCTCATCCTGGATCTTGGGAAGTTTTGAGGTATCCATCTTGGTCGTTTCTGTCCTGAAAAAATGGACGAATGAATATGAACGAATATGAGACGCAGAGGCTGTTTTATATTTAAATGAACGACACTCAACAGACAGTAATATAATAACCAATAATAAGTTAAATCATTTAATAATGATAGTTGCAGAGTAAACACAGCAGTATTTCAAATATCGACATTTACATAGTCGATGACTTTACACACCACGATGCCATGTATTAAATATATATGAGCAGTACCACACCGGCACCGTGCTCTAAGGAACGAACCGGTATCACACCGGCACCGAGCTCTACGGAACGAACCGGTATCACACCGGCACCGTGCTCTACTTTATGAACCAGTATCACACCGGCACCGTGCTCTACGGAACGAACCGGTACCACACCAGCACCGTGCTCTACGGAACGAACCGGTACCACACCGGCACCGTGCTCTACGGAACGAACCGGTACCACACCGGCACCGTGCTCTACAGAACCAGTATCACACCGGCACCGCGCTCTACGGAACGAACCGGTACCACACCGGCACCGTGCTCTACAGAACCAGTATCACACCGGCACCGTGCTCTACGGAATGAACCAGTACCACACCGGCACCGTGCTCTACTTTATGAACCGGTATCACACCGGCACCGTGCTCTACTTTATGAACCAGTATCACACCGGCACCGTGCTCTACGGAACGAACCGGTATCACACCGGCACCGTGCTCTACAGAACGAACCGGTATCACACCGGCACCGTGCTCTACGGAACGAACCGGTACCACACCGGCACCGTGCTCTACGGAACGAACCAGTACCACACTGGCACCGTGCTCTACGGAATGAACCGGTATCACAACGGCACCGTGCTCTACGGAACGAACCAGTACCACACTGGCACCGAGCTCTACGGAACGAACCGGTATCACACCGGCACCGTGCTCTACTTTATGAACCAGTATCACACCGGCACCGTGCTCTACGGAATGAACGACCCAGTCAGTGGAAGGTCATTAGCTAACCCAGCTGAGACCGCAAAGCCTGTCACCCGGGATTAAAGCGGGGCCACTACTATCCATCGCCGAGGACATGTTTGCTGGCCTGGTCGGATAGTGTTCCTACACACACTGGAATACTGACATGAACGCTGAGTTGTGTGTCTGCGCGTCCAGTCGGGTCATAGCTAGCAGACGCGAACGTTAGCTTTCTCCACCATCATCACATGCAGGTTGAGCTAAACTGACGATCATTCGTGTATTTGAAAAACCAAACGTGTAATAGTTGACATTCCTCGGCTGCTATGGATATCTCACCTCGTCGTACTGTGTTGTTCTCCCGGTTTGTCTGGATCGCAGCAGGCTGAGGAGGAGCTTCACTGTTAATCACCTGCCAGGCACCGGACTGTCACGGGAGGAAAACACCTCCATTTTGGCTCGACCGCTTCCTCTCGGTTGGCTATTGGCGCATTGGAGCCAACATGGCGTCCGTGGGTCAACAGTTTCCCAGTCGACAATAACTTCCGCCGGTCTAAACACGTCCGCCAGGCGCATTACTGACCTCTGCTGGATGTAAAGGAATTCATAAAATCGCAAACACATCGTTGCAAATGGATTTATATTTTAGCTTTTTGGCTATTTTTTACTTGGGCAACACCACCCTGTACTTTAATTACTTCATATCTACATGTATATAAATACATAGTCACATGAACTGTAACATAGAGTGATTTATATATAATTTATCTAATATCTCTCATGTGGTAATCCTCTATGACTGTGAAAAATAACGCATTGGAAAGATAATAACAATCAGACGCTTATGACGTCTAAAAAGCATTGCTGCTGCTGTCATGTGTAAACTCACATGACATTCTGCATATGCAATAAAATACAAACATAATTTGTTATACTTTTTAGGTTATGCTATAAATATAGGTACTATCGGATTATTAGGCGTCTAGTATGGGAGTTTAAGTTAAAAGAGAAGAGGTTGAGGAGGACGAAGAATATAATAAAGGAGACAACCACAACATGATGTTCTAGCAAATACTGACTTGTTTAAGGATATGCCAACAGTTTCAAAGACACATCACAACAAATGTTAATTTAATGGCAGAATAAAACCGTACTTGAATAGTCATGACACCTACACATATCATGGGGGGTTACTCCTCCAACATTCACAAAGTAGAGGGAAATAAATAAAATAAATACAAATAAAAAAAGGTTTTACTTCATATTACTGCACTTAATCATACAAATAGGCATTTCCCACAAGAGACAAGTGTTACTTCCAACTTAAGTGATGGCTCTTTTCTGCTCAAGAGTCTCAGTAACCCATGACACACAATAAGCCAGGGTGTACAATACCAGGATCCTGAGCTGAAGCAGCTAAATGGAATGCAGCCAATCATTTTATTATTTATACCTGTGCTTTTCCTACTGCAGTGCCAAAATGTCTTCAGTGAAAAAGGCCTGGACATACGTTTTAAGACCTACTGCATATTTCATGGTGTGTTCAAGGTGTCAGTTTATCAGGAATGGACACTTTATTATAACGCACAGTTTAAATAGAAAACTAATGGCTCCTATTTTTATCAGTGGTAGAAAACTGCAGTGGGATGGTATGTAGAGTACACTAGGTGGAGCCAAAGAGCGATTCACAGTTTGGCTTTATTTGCAGACATCCCATCAAGCAAATCTTCAGCGAGGTGCTACACTCTGGTCAGTCCGACCACTCGTTTTCATCAAGCTCAGAGTCGTCCTCAGAGTCACTGTACTCCACGGCGATGCGCCGGGACAGGATGGTGGCCACGTCGTTCCCCACTGGCTCCCACCTGTTCTGCTGCTCCTGCTCCTCTTGCACTTTCTTCAGCTGGATGCCTAATAAGGGCACACATATGTTGTATTAAAACAAGATGGCATATTGTACACCTGTCACGCACAGAACATGCTCAGTCACGTCTGCTTCTATCAGACCAGAATAAAACGATGCAGAAATCAACCCAGACTCACCCATGCGGATGGCAGACAGCAGGTCACTTCTCCCATCTCTCACAGGTTTAGTCTCAGCTCTGCTGCCTTCACTGTGTCTCGTTACATGTGAGGATGCAGCCGGGGGAGGGAGAGGTGGAGGTGGGGGACCTGGAGGAGGAGGGAACATGTGCGGCCCTGGAGGAGGTACAGGGGGGAGGGCGTATCCAGGGCCTACGTGCACAACTCCATTGTGTGGTGTAGGTGGTTGTGCACCTGCAGGAAAACCGAAGGCTGTCTGTGCTGATGGGATGGGAGGGCCCGGGGCAGGAGGTGGGTGGAGCGAGCTGTTCAACGGTGAAAGAAAGAGGATCATGTTGAAGAAGTAAGGCGATATTATATGAAATTATTTCTCCGCAAACAAAAACCTACTTGTAAACTGCAGACGGACGTGCTAAACCGTTCATTCGGTCTGCAGCGTGAGGATCTCCTGCTGTTGCATAGCTTCCCCTCTTGTAGTTGACATCAATGCTGTGGTATTCGTGCTCCACAGGTGGTGAGGGGTGTGCCTTCCCAGGCACGTAATCATGTGACTTGGCATGATGACAAGCAGCATGGGCAGGCACTGGAGGGACAGGGTAGTCTGGGAGGTCAGGCCTGGATAAACAATGAAAAAACAGAGCTTTTCATGCAGATGCCTTCCAGATGGTCCATTTGTTGTGATGAAGTCAAAATTGAAGCAGACAGAGATATTGCTAGCCACACAGTCCTGTTCTCCCCCCTCTTAAGTACAAGGTAGATTTTATTCCTCCCAAACCTTTTCTTTAATTTTCACCATAGAAATCTATATTTTGTTTTGATGATCATATTTCTACATATAACACAGTTTGACAATCTTTTGAAAGTATGTTTTTAAAATAATATATATTATATATTATTATATATACTATTTAGAATAATAAAGAATGAGAGGAAACATTGGGACAGACAGAAGGAGGACATTTAATGTTGTGGTATTACACTTTTGAAATATGTACAGTTTTCCTCACACTTAATTGTGGACACACATGCATTGTGATTGTCTTTCCAATGAAAAGGACATTTCCCAAAACATTTCATATGCAGTATCAAAAAGCTACTGCATTCTGTCAGAAAATAAGCACTAACCTGCCATCCGGGGAGAGCGAGCCCTCAGACGACACTCCTCGTTGGAGACTCTGGGGATGGCGATGATCTGGACGAAGCTCTTTATCGAATGCCATCATGTTCCACTCCTGCCTGCGGTTTCGAGCCTTCCTCACCTTCTTCACCTCGCGCGGAAGGGTGCTGCTTTCCACACATCGCTTCTGCTCCTGGGAGCGATGGATAGAGGGACAGGAAATTAAAATGCATTGCCTAATAAATTCATACAAATAACACAGTTAGTAGGGTGTGCTCTCACTCTTTGCCTCCTCCTTTCTTTCCTCTTTTCCTCTGTGTCCTGAAGCATTTTCTCCTTCCACAATTCAAAAAAGTACGACGGGTCTGAGTAGAATTTCATTGCGTCAGTTGAATCATCTCTGTATAAAAAAAAAAACAATTTCACACAACAGAGACAGCTGAAAATGTAACGTGTTCAGATGTTGTAGTTTTTATCCCACATGCAGCACCTGTAGGCAGAGAGGCTGCTGAGGGGAGGAGGCCTGTCGCTGCTGTTGTGCATCTCAGCCACTGAGTTCGGAGTGCTGCCTTTGGACAAAACCTGCTGGTCCTGAACAGTCGAGCTTTTAAATGCCTTCCTCATGTTAATGTCCTGAAGATAGACTACAAAACAGCAAGACAGCGATCTAAAGTTAAATAAACGTGAGAATGAAAATAAGACATTTAATCAATACATGATTTCCAGTGAACTAACCCTCCTCCACAGTGGAATCCAGCTGGGTGACCTTGACAGCCAAGCGGTCGACGCGGTCCTGGAGGGAGTTGGCGCGCACATAAAAGGTGTTGGCCTCATTGAAAAGCTCCCCAAAAACAGTTTCTGCATGTGTGCCTGCGACCAAAAGCAACGAACCAGAAGGTAAGAGTAAGATGTATACATAGAAGGGTGTTTCAAACGTGCAAAATAATGCCATCTCAGAAACATTATGTCTTATGATGTTTGTACATTTCTGAATCCCTTCTATTCCTCTGGATTATACGCTAGCATTAAGTGTTTTGGTTCGTGGTGCCATTAATGGCACACGTCACACAGCTCAGATCCACTTAATGTACAAGCTATCATGAGACTGCCCCTGTTTGTGTCCCCGCCCACTCACTCCCCATCTTATCTGCCTGTGATACAAAGCTTTACGGTAAGCTCTAAGCTCCTGTAACTTCACTAAATCCACACACACACACACACACACACACACACTAATCAGAGCATCCATGGGCCAGATGTCCAGGAGTAAATTTGCTTCCCAAAATAGTCTTTCCCTCCACATTTGTCTCTATGCCTCACATATTTCAGTGCACAGTCTGTAATACCTACACGATCAACACATACAGGTATATCAACGTTTAGATAAACATTGCCACACATCATTAACAATTCAAACCACTCTGCTTCTGGAGAAATTGGCATGATTTGAGTGTACAGAAGATAGATGTCAGTCCTGACTTGTGTTGGATAATAATGTACATGAGCATGAACAGTTAGATGATATTAGTGCTTTGCCTTTAATGTGTTTTATGGCTCATTAAAAGCCTTACAACACTGGCATACCACGGTAACAGTTTTCTGACAATGACCTCCTATGGATTTAAGCACTCCTAGCAGTATAATACTTTATTTTATGCTAATACGGGGTCATTTGCTGGAAAGTTGGAGCAGGTCACACAGCTGCCTTCCTTCAATGATCTCACATTCAAGAAGCATCTGAACGTGCTTTGATACAAACACTTACTGAGACTGCTGAGCTGGCGGATGATGGCGGACAGTGTGTTGTTAGTCACACATTCCAGTTCGTTGCCAATCCCATCAGGCACCGCACCGTGGCACAGGTGCCGAGGCTGAATGTTTCTCTTGACCAAAGGCATTACCCTCTCTCACATCCCAGCCACAGCACCTGCTGGGGGACAGAGGACCACTCATTGTGTGCTACAGCACAACCTGCAGGGTTGCACTATTGACACATCGATCCATATTCATAAAGCTAACATCAAGTGTAATCAATCATGGTGTCTAAATGCATTCAGGTTACACTGACCTATGTATCAAGCATTGGGACCAGGTAAATGCATGCAACTGTTACTGTTTCCTAAATGATTTCCAGTATAGCTGAACCGTCTCTATAATTTCACAGGTGTCACACACAAATGAGCATGAATAAAATACATAGTATATTTAGAAAAAAAGGTCGCAATAGTCTGTTAAACAATCAAGCCAAGTGTTTGTTATCCTTTTTGTTTTGATTATATTAGCCTAAAAGGGGGGCTAAAATGGGCAACTTGTGGTGAAAATGTATCACCACCTGTCAAAGTGGTGCACTTATTGTACAGTATTTGTTTTACTTAGGTTTAAACAGCAACAGCTGTTTTATTCAGCCAGTTTAGTGTGAAGTCTGAATTTGCCTCACACTCCTTTATTGATTGAACTTGAAACAAGAGATGATTATTTAACATCAACTTGTCATAATTGCCACCATGCTTATATTCTGCATGGCAGCATGGCAAATAAGAACACCTGAATATTTGATGACATGTGGAGCTGCTTCACTGACAGTGAGAGTTTGGAGCTATAATAACACCAAAATGCATCTTAGGAAAATATTTTTGATTTAAAAATGATTTTCCTCGGTCTGTAGGACAGCAGCATAAGTTGACATTATTTGGCTACTCATTACTGTACTGCAGGAGACAGTTTCCACATAGCTGTTACAAATTAAATACATTTTTAAGACATTAAGCCTTAAATTAATTAGTAACGAAAAAAATCAATTAGCCTGTTAAAGTTAATGTGCATGTGCTCCTTCCCCAATCGTTACTAACTAGCATTTAATCATATGCAAAAGGATTTGTTAGTAAAACTAAATGTATGTTGTTGTTTTGTTTTTTTAAATGCCGTCAATTTACCCATAATCCACCGCGTGAACGCTAACCGCCCACTGCTACTACAAGCTAGCGTAGCGCGACGGCTTCTCTGCTTTGGCGGCTGTTTGACGTGGTCGTCAGGAACGGCGCTGCTTCATCCTGACAGCAAGTTTAAACAACCGACAGCAGGTAACTTTTCCAACACACCTACACGAAACTATCTAATACGTCACTGGCACCTGAAGACGCAAAAAAAAAAAAAAAAAAACCAACAACAACACAAGTATCTATCCTACCGGAAAGTTGCCGTTGCGCTAGCTTGTTGGTTGTCGCAACGTACGTTCGTTTTGCTCACGTCAACACGCCGGGAGGGAGCGGTGATAGTCGGTTCCGAGCCGTTTTATCCAAATTAAACGAACTCTTTGCTGGCCTGCCGCGGTCGTTTGTCGGACCTTGACGGTAGTCATCCTTGCAGGGCGGAGAGCACTCTGGAAACAAATCTCTCCGGTCCAAATCACAGCTTGAGCCTTTGGGGATTTAGCCAGCAGATTTACTCCTGTCATCCAATCACAGGCAGCATGCACAGACGTTTGACCTCCAGTGTTTTATTTCCGGATGTATTAGTCCTTTTTTATTTATATTTTTTTTATTAATATAAGGCATTACCTGCCTTCTATGACTTTGATATCAACATTTAATTAAAATGATTATTATTAATCATTAGCAACATTAATCAAATCAAGGCTGCGACTATAAAATACATCTTTATGCAACTATAAAATACTTATTTTCAAGAAATCAAATGAAAGTGATATCCCAAATGGTTGAACTATTCCTAGAGTCTGACCATGTAATGCTTTAAGGAGGGAAATCAGTCCTAAAAGTGCCAGGAACCCATGAAGATACGCTTCAGTTCGAGAACAAAAAATGCTTTAAAAGGCTTTGGTCTTGTGACTTAAATTAGGGGACAGTAATGAGTTACACACTTTTCCCATCCTAATCAAATTCAAAATAAAATTCAGTGAAAAAAACGCAGAGCAGCCTCGCATCGCACTCTTCAAAGCTTTATTTGAAGGTACGTACAGTATCATGTGTCTAACTGATTACAACACATCACTATCATGGTCAACAAATTAAAAAGACCCCACAATATTCTTTATTTCTGACTGTCTTTTGGTAAATGTACTCCTGATGGCGTCAATTTGCTGTTGAACCTGGAAGCAAAGCATTTCATTGGGGGGATCTTCCATATTTTAGATGGTGCCATAATCTCCTGGCTAGCTCAGAAGTATTAACCCCAATACAGTATTTACCCTCCCCATTATCATCATTGACCCTGCTGGTCTCACACAATGTAGCCAACCAGCTTACCCACTTACTTAGGCACACTGGCCCGAACACAAACACCTCTAGCATCCATTACACACGGACGCCCAGACTGCCTCTCCTCTGATGTTTGTCCTCCTATTATGGCTTTCTAGTCCTACTCCATATTGATCACTGCCAATGCCTTGCCTGCTATTATTCAGTGAGCCGTGAGCATGAGGCCTAGACTCTGTTCATGATTAGCTTTAAGGTTAGACTAATAAGCTTATTCCACACTGTCTGACTGTATCAAAAGAAGTTATTGTATAGAGTTTTTGTTAAAATCATGAATGACCTTTTAGAGGGATGTATTGTCCGTGGAGCCCGTATAATCGGATTTAATTTTGAAATTAAGTTGGAGTAATCACCCACAGGTGAAAAAGTGATTTGTGGAAGTGATTTGTGGAATCCATGTCTGGCAGAGCCATGAAATGTTTAATAGGCGGGCGCATATATGAAACAAAAACCCTCTTAACCCTAAAATAATTCTATTTAATAATAATAATAATAATAATAATAATAATAAAAATTCTGCCCACTATAAAGGTGTTATTTTCAAGATGGCGTCCAAGATGTGTAGGAAACCCTTAAAATAGCCTCGCTCCTTCAATATCTGACCTTGTCAAGTAATCTTGGTATCTAACCCATGTTTTCTGGATCTATGAATCCATTGGACTTGTCTAAATTGCCATGTGACATGTATCACATACTAATGATTTTGTGAAATTACTCTACTTTTTTCTGGATCACGCAGCAAAGCTTGATTCTGATTGGCTGGTTAGGTCTATCATCTGGCTCTCATACGCATGTCACATGAACAAAAGGGCTATTTCACTCAAATGTCACCTGGAAGTCTGCAAAATGGAAACAACAACCCTCCCATCATTAGATTTGAAATAATGAACAATATGAACACAAAAATGTTGCCTCTTCTGTCTTATTTATCGAACCACAGTGACCTATTTTGTTTAATGGCTCCTATTTAAAAAAACTACAGTTAACCCTTAGTTTTTAGTTGTTTTTTCTTTTCTTTTTGTTCTCACGGTTAGGGCCTAGTAACCTGGGCCCGGTTTCCCGATAACGTCCACTCTTAGCGCGCTACGAAGACTCCTACGTTATGACTTACCAGAGTTGTTTACCTCGTTAGTCGTGGTTCCTGAACGGTCTCTTAGGAGTCTTCTTAAGAAACACTCCTTACGTCGTACGTACACGGCGCTGTCCAGAAAGAAAGTGCTGAAATCGATTGCTCAGAGTTTGATTTTCCATTTCATGCGCAGGTGCATGACAGCACTATATTATAAAATGTAGGCTATTGCAGTGTTTGCGAATAAAACATTGCTAGAAATCCTTCTAGGCATAAACATTTATTTAACCATGGTCCAACATACTACCATATACTGATTTAAAAAAAGATATAATAAATATAGAAACAGCGGAGGAGATTGAGCCAATTACAGCCTTAATTACATGCGTATTTGTTGCCGTTGTAGTCGAAACTTATGCAATATAGCCGCATGGGTCAATATATCCATGGGATTGAAGTTGATCCTTATGAAATTATGTATTCCAACTAAACGGCTCCGAGGACGGCGACGTCTTTGGTTCAGCACGAGGATACGTTGTATCGCTGCCACAGTTTTGCCACCGTTCACAACCGTCACCGGCATCCATTTATGACATTTTTTAATTGTTTGACGATGTGCCAATTTCCCAAATTGCTTGCAGGATTGTGCATGCCTTGACTTTGACACTGTAATAAACCTAGGCTACTTCTGAGGTTGAGGTAAGGCTTAGCCTTGTGATGAAATGCATGCGTATTTTATTTTTATTTTCTTCATGAATGACTTAAAACTGGTGAAACACAACACTGGCAATGTGCAGTTCCATGCGCAACGGGGATTTCTGGGTTACCGTACAGTGGCGGCGACTAGCGTCAGGAGCTGAAACATCACTACGGTAGAGCTAAGAAGGCTCTAAGAGCGCTCCAGACCACTCTTACCAACGTGTGACGTACGAAAGAGATTCGTAGCAAATAACGTTTCAGGAAACACGCAAAATGTTAAGTAGGAACTCTTAAGTAGGGGTTACGAATGACGTAGCGTTAAGAAGGCTTCGGGAAACCGGGCCCTGGGTTACACCTGGCTCCAAAGCCATTGGCTCTTAGTTTCGACAACAAACAGCACGTTTAGTAGAAAGTGCAAATTTCCTATCTAAGTTAGTATTTAAGGCTATGTTGTGGGCTGTTAGGCTCATGTTGTGCAATAAAAGTTCAGTCTGTTAACAACCATATCTCATTTAGTTGATAATATTAATAATAATCATAACAAAGACAATATTTATATAGTCCTCATCAAAACAAGCAACAGTGCTCTTTAAGAGGCAGATATAAAAAACCCAGATACACATTTAATACAGTATAACTGTCAGACGTTACTTATGTGCAGTAGATTACATGATACTTCCTCAACAGCAGATATGTTGTTATAGAAGCAGCTTCCAGGTGTGAATATTGCAGTCTCACAAGCTCAAAACAAGTATTTGACCTTTCAGTCCATATTGCTTTTGAAGCTATGATCTGATTGTTGCTGTACCCACAATGCTGTTGGGCTGTGACCTAATCGCCCCTCGTCTCTCTGGATTACATGATATGTATGTACTGTACTCTGCTTTTTTAATTATGAAATATGTGATCTGACAGGAGCCGACCAATTTACAACATGAACCCATATTGCTTTCTCATGATACAGTCAGATAAAAGTATCAAACTATGTTAAAATGCACCAGAATACAGGAAATGCCATCGACTGTTAACGGGTGATTATATTTTTATGCACAATATCTATCACTACATCATCTTTCTAATATATAATAAGGTTAGTAAACATCATAGGAGGGGCGTATTACTTATTAATTAAGGCTTATTTCAGAGATCTTGATATAAAGATATAAATTTGAATCATCACAAATATTTGTTATTTATTTTGTCCAACACATTTATATTAATGAGGAGTCACACAAACAAACAAATATCACTGTGTGACATCATTCCATTACATGTTCTTTCCCTATTCTCTATTTTCCCCCTTCATTGATAATAATAATGATAATAATAATAATAATAATAATAATAATAATAATAATAATAATAATAAATTGTATTTATAATGCACTTTACATCAACTCAATGACCTCAAAGTGCTACAGTGCACAAAAAAGGATAAAAACATTGTAAAATAATTTAATACTAGCATATTAAAATTAATTAAAACAAACATATTAAAACAGATAAAAATAGTTTAGCTAAAAGGCCTTTCTATAAAGATGTGTTTTCATTTTTAAAAAGAACACACAGTGGTGGCTTTGATGTTTAGGGAGAGCATTCCATTTCATTGATTCCATTTCATTCTGATGACATCCCTGTTTTTTTTTCCTTCTGTGAGTCCATTCTGATGACATCACAGCAACATCAAAGCAGCTTTGATCAAAGCACTTTGGGGTCTATAAATATAGTGCAGGTACTGGACAAACACAAACTTTTGTTCGAGGTGTTGCAGGAAAGTCTAATCTAGAGATAGGATCTCAGAAAGGATCAACTACAAAACCATGCAGAAGGAGAACTCCAAGGTCGCCCAGCTGAGGAAACATTTTCAGTCCCTGGACCTGGAGGTGAGCGCCCAGACCATGCAGAAGCAGGAGTCAAAGGTCGCCCAGCTGAGGAAACATTTTCAGTACCTGGAGGTGAGCACCCAGACCATGCAGAAGCAGGAGTCAAAGCTTGTCCAGCCGAAGAAACTTCTTCAAACCCAGGAGGAGAAGACAGGCAAGAGCTACGAAACCATGCAGAAGCAGGAGTCGAAGGTCGCCCAGCTGAGGAAACATTTTCAGTCCCTGGAAGTGAGCACCCAGACCATGCAGAAGCAGGCGTCTAAGGTCGCCCAGCTGAGGAAACATTTTCAGTCCCTGGAGGAGAGCACCCAGACCATGCAGAAGCAGGAGTCTAAGGTCGTCCAGCCAAAGAAACGTCTTCAAACCCAGGAGGAGAAGACAGTTAAGAGCTACGAAACCATGCAGAAGCAGGAGTCTAAGGTCGCTCAGCTGAGGAAACATTTTCAGTCCCTGGAGGAGAGCACCCAGACCATGCAGAAGCAGGAGTCGAAGCTCGACCAGCACCAGAAGAAACACTTAATGGAGCAGATCCGCAAAGAAATCCCTCAACTCAGGAAAGACAAGGAGGGTCACTCTCAGCAGCTCACAGAGATGACAAACCTGCTTGTGAGAAAAAATCATGAACTCAGCGTTGCATCTTCAAGATGCAACACTCTGGAAGCCGAGTTGAGGACGGAGCTGGCCGAGAAAGAACGGAGCCAGGTGAAGAACGTCCACCTGATGGAGGACCAGAGTAGGGAACTGGAGGACAAGTTCCAAAAGGACCTGGCTCTGTCCCAGCAGAGCTCGGAGACAAGCATCCGCCTGCTGGAGACAAAGGTCCAACAGATGGAGGACGAGAAAAAGGAACTGAAGGACAAGTTCCAAAAAGACCTGGCAAACGAAGCACAGAGCTGTGAGACAACAGTCCTAGAGGTCCTTGAGCACAACAGGGTCCTGGAGAAGGTCTGTCTGTACATGAAGAAGAAGAGGAGAGAAATCTTCTCCTCCAGCACAAAGATCCAGGATGAGCAGGCAGAGCTGCAGAAGATGAAGGACGAGATGCATGAGGATGAGAAGAAGAAGGAAGCCAAGCGGGAGAAGCAGGAGAAAGAATGTGAGGAGAGGTGGAAGAAGAGGTACGCCAAGTGGGCGAAGGAGGAGGAAGAACGTGAGGAGAAGCTGCAGAAGGATGAAATCAAGTGGAGGAAGGAGGCGACAGAAATTGAGGAGAAGCAGAGAAAGACGGAAGCCAAGTGGGCGAAAGAACGTGAGGAGAAGCAGAAGAAAAAGGGTTTCTTGAGTTTCTTCATACACCAAACAAACAGGTGTGACGGTGACGGAAAGGTGCAGGAGGCTTCCGATTGATCAGCTTTCTCCCACAATATATCCTTAAATGATATATACCAGTATAAAAAACACCCTTCATCCATCTCCCTCCACTCTGTCCTTCCTCACCTACAACGTAAAAGGGTTTTCTCCTGGTGCGCAGGTTTTCCCTTAATATATACATATATATTATAAAAAAACACCCTTCATCCATCTACCTCACCTCCATCTCCCTCCACTCTGTCCTTCCTCACCTACAACGTAAAAGGGTTTTTCTCCTGCTGCGCAGGTTTTTCCCACAATATATACATATATATTATAAAAAAACACCCACAATATATACAGTACATAAATATGTATGTATGTAAAAAAACCACCCCTAATCTACCTCCCCGCTCCTTCCTTCCACTCCTGCCCCACCCTCCCCCTCCTTATCCAGAGCAACACAGTGCCTCCTTACAGAGATGCATCCACCCGTCCCTCTGTATGGAGCTTGTATATTCTCACTGTGTTGCGTGGTTTTTTTTCCTGGTCATCAGGTTTTCCCACAAAACAAAACAAAAACAAAACAAAAAAAGGGGTTAGCGGTACTGAGCCTTCACGTGGCAGCCCTGTTTTGACACAACACAACCTTTTGTTCGAGGTGTTGCAGGAAAGTCTAATCTAGAGTTAGGATCTCAGAAAGGATCAACTACAAAACCATGCAGAAGGAGAACTCCAAGGTCACCCAGCTGAGGAAACATTTTCAGTCCCTGGACCTGGAGGTGAGCGCCCAGACCATGCAGAAGCAGGAGTCTAAGGTCGCCCAGCTGAGGAAACATTTTCAGTCCCTGGAGGAGAGCACCCAGACCATGCAGAAGCAGGAGTCAAAGCTTGTCCAGCCAAAGAAACGTCTTCAAACCCAGGAGAAGAAGACAGACAAGAGCTACGAAACCATGCAGAAGCAGGAGTCGAAGCTCGACCAGCACCAGAAGAAACACTTAATGGAGCAGATCCGCAAAGAAATCCCTCAACTCAGGAAAGACAAGGAGGGTCACTCTCAGCAGCTCACAGAGATGACAAACCTGCTTGTGAGAAAAAATCATGAACTCAGCGTTGCATCTTCAAGATGCAACACTCTGGAAGCCGAGTTGAGGACGGAGCTGCCCGAGAAAGAACGGAGCCAGGTGAAGAACGTCCACCTGATGGAGGACGAGAAAAAGGAACTGAAGGACAAGTTCCAAAAAGACCTGGCAAACGAAGCACAGAGCTGTGAGACAACAGTCCGAGAGGTCCTTGAGCACAACAGGGTCCTGGAGAAGGTCTGTCTGTACACGAAGAAGAAGAGGAGAGAAATCTTCTCCAGCACAAAGATCCAGGATGAGCAGGCAGAGCTGCAGAAGATGAAGGACGAGATGCATGAGGATGAGAAGAAGAAGGAAGCCAAGCGGGAGAAGCAGGAGAAAGAATGTGAGGAGAGGTGGAAGAAGAGGTACGCCAAGTGGGCGAAGGAGGAGGAAGAACGTGAGGAGAAGCTGCAGAAGGATGAAATCAAGTGGAGGAAGGAGGCGACAGAAATTGAGGAGAAGCAGAGAAAGACGGAAGCCAAGTGGGCGAAAGAACGTGAGGAGAAGCAGAAGAAAAAGGGTTTCTTGAGTTTCTTCATACACCAAACAAACAGGTGTGACGGCGACGGAAAGGTGCAGGAGGCTTCCGATTGATCAGCTTTCTCCCACAATATATCCTTAAATGATATATACCAGTATAAAAAACACCCTTCATCCATCTCCCTCCACTCTGTCCTTCCTCACCTACAACGTAAAAGGGTTTTCTCCTGGTGCGCAGGTTTTCCCTTAATATATACATATATATTATAAAAAAACACCCTTCATCCATCTACCTCACCACCATCTCCCTCCACTCTGTCCTTCCTCACCTACAACGTAAAAGGGTTTTTCTCCTGCTGCGCAGGTTTTTCCCACAATATATACAGTACATAAATATGTATGTATGTAAAAAAACCACCCCTAATCTACCTCCCCGCTCCTTCCTTCCACTCCTGCCCCACCCTCCCCCTCCTTATCCAGAGCAACACAGTGCCTCCTTACAGAGATGCATCCACCCGTCCCTCTGTATGGAGCTTGTATATTCTCACTGTGTTGCGTGGGTTTTTTTCCTGGTCATCAGGTTTTCCCACAAAACAAAACAAAAACAAAACAAAAAAAGGGGTTAGCGGTACTGAGCCTTCACGTGGCAGCCCTGTTTTGACACAACACAACCTTTTGTTCGAGGTGTTGCAGGAAAGTCTAATCTAGAGTTAGGATCTCAGAAAGGATCAACTACAAAACCATGCAGAAGGAGAACTCCAAGGTCACCCAGCTGAGGAAACATTTTCAGTCCCTGGACCTGGAGGTGAGCGCCCAGACCATGCAGAAGCAGGAGTCTAAGGTCGCCCAGCTGAGGAAACATTTTCAGTCCCTGGAGGAGAGCACCTAGACCATGCAGAAGCAGGAGTCTAAGGTCGCCCAGCTGAGGAAACATTTTCAGTCCCTGGAGGAGAGCACCCAGACCATGCAGAAGCAGGAGTCAAAGCTTGTCCAGCCAAAGAAACGTCTTCAAACCCAGGAGAAGAAGACAGACAAGAGCTACGAAACCATGCAGAAGCAGGAGTCGAAGCTCGACCAGCACCAGAAGAAACACTTAATGGAGCAGATCCGCAAAGAAATCCCTCAACTCAGGAAAGACAAGATGGGTCACTCTCAGCAGCTCACAGAGATGACAAACCTGCTTGTGAGAAAAAATCATGAACTCAGCGTTGCATCTTCAAGATGCAACACTCTGGAAGCCGAGTTGAGGACGGAGCTGGCCGAGAAAGAACGGAGCCAGGTGAAGAACGTCCACCTGATGGAGGACGAGAAAAAGGAACTGAAGGACAAGTTCCAAAAAGACCTGGCAAACGAAGCACAGAGCTGTGAGACAACAGTCCGAGAGGTCCTTGAGCACAACAGGGTCCTGGAGAAGGTCTGTCTGTACATGAAGAAGAAGAGGAGAGAAATCTTCTCCTCCAGCACAAAGATCCAGGATGAGCAGGCAGAGCTGCAGAAGATGAAGGACGAGATGCATGAGGATGAGAAGAAGAAGGAAGCCAAGCGGGAGAAGCAGGAGAACGAATGTGAGGAGAGGTGGAAGAAGAGGTACGCCAAGTGGGCGAAGGAGGAGGAAGAACGTGAGGAGAAGCTGAAGGATGAAATCAAGTGGAGGAAGGAGGCGAAAGAAATTGAGGAGAAGCAGAGAAAGACGGAAGCCAAGTGGGCGAAAGAACGTGAGGAGAAGCAGAAGAAAAAGGGTTCCTTGAGTTTCTTCATACACCAAACAAACAGGTGTGACGGCGACGGAAAGGTGGAGGAGGCTTCCGATTGATCAGCTGTCTCCCACAATATATCCTTAAATGATATATACCAGTATAAAAAACACCCTTCATCCATCTCCCTCCACTCTGTCCTTCCTCACCTACAACGTAAAAGGGTTTTCTCCTGGTGCGCAGGTTTTCCCTTAATATATACATATATATTATAAAAAAACACCCTATTATACCTCACCGCTCCTTCCTTCCACTCCTGCTCCACCCTCCCCCTCCTTATCCAGAGCAACACAGTGCCTCCTTACAGAGATGCATCCACCCGTCCCTCTGTATGGAGCTTGTATATTCCCACTGTGTTGCGTGGGTTTTTTTCCTGGTCATCAGGTTTTCCCACAAAACAAAACAAAAACAAAACAAAAAAAGGGGTTAGCGGTACTGAGCCTTCACGTGGCAGCCCTGTTTTCACTAATTTTACAGTACCACAGTTCTAATTAATTTATTCTTTGTTGGAATCAAAAGAATGGTTATGAACCACAGAAACCACCAATACAACGCAAAACGATACGAGAAAGGAGAAATTGTACTTATTTCTCACATATATATGCTTGTAAACATTCACTTTAATATATAATTGTACTTGTAATCACTTATTTATGTGATGGAATCTTTAAACTCTGGAGTAAGGTCTCTATAACAGCCCTGCTCATGCTCCAGCATTGTATAAAAGGGGCAGTCGCAATGAGTTGCAGCATGTCCTCTATAGCTCTGGATGGAGCGCTCCAAATTTTGAAAAAATAAGTCAGACGATCGAATGAAAGTTGACAGTATAAGTTGTTTTATGGGAAATGTAGGATGAAACATTATTAACATTGGGACTGCTGTTGGGTCATCTCACCCCCTTCTGCTTTGATTTAAAACATGTTTAATGTTAACTTGACTATGTAGCTCTCTTTAGGGGGTATTAGTCCTCTGATGCCCTTCACTTTTCACTTGGTGCCATCTGTTGGTTATTTTTGGTACTACAAGCAGCTGAGCCGTTAATTAGTGGATTAAAATACCTTTTAGATGACTATATGAATGTATAAATATGTCATGAAAGACATTTGTGAGCAGCCCAAACACGAGTCATATATCCCTTTGAATACACATTACATTTTGACAGGAGCCACTCTATCTTTCTATGTAATGTGTGTATTTCATTGATTTGTTATTGGGTAATATTATATGATATGAGGCTTGCACAAAGCCAGATTTGTTTGAATGAGAATGCTTCTTTATTCATTAGATCCTGCTGCTGATCAGCCATGTGAGAAATGAAGAGGGAGTTAAGGATCAACGGGATTGAGTTTACTGTTGACTCTTACTCTTCTTCTCCTCCAGCCGACCAGAAATCTCAGGTAAGAGATCGACTTTTTAAAGAACCAAATTATCCAATATTTCCCAAAAACACTTTTATAAATATTAAAACTTTATGTGAATATCAAACCATTAAAGCCATTTTCCTGTAGTATTTAGTATAAAATAATTCCAAATCAAGGTCTTGGCTTTTTCCAGATCTTTCGACTATTTCCCATGGTCTTCATCAGCAGAAGGAGTTTGCTCTGTCATCTTTCGGTTTCGGTAGCTGTTATCCTTTTTATCAACATCACTTCTCATCCCTGTGGCCTTAAAGTTGAGCTTTAATGTTCATTCTTGAACTTGCTTGTAAAATCGATATCAATAATCCTAACCTAATTCAAGATCCACTTATTAGCTTTTTGAGACCTTTCAAGGTCATTACATGTGTTGTTTGTTTATGAATGAAGTTTGTTCAATTGGTGAAAAGAATGAACCGCACCAGAAATGTCATGGAAAAATAGTTAAATGTATTTAATTTTAATTTTCATATTATTTTGTATTGTGATCATTAATTTAACAGCTTCTCTTTTGCATTAAAAAAATAATTAAAATACACCATACCTTGTCATTATGAAGCCATTATCACATAATTATCCAACTGTTTTCTTCTCGTCTTGTTTACAATAGTCCTTTACAGAACACAAAACCTTAAATTTTCCCATAGCAGAGCCCGGCACATCACACGCCAGTGGGAAAAATAATCAGCCGGAGCTTAAGGCCGTATCAAAAGCCTCACAGTTCCTGAGCAGCCGTCTTTAGAGGGGGTGACTCTTAGAATGCCTCAGCTTGTTTGTCTCATGGTTTAAGTGGTGCACATAGCCATGGAAAGATCATTAAATCACTGTTTTACCACTTGGCTTAATCCCCACAACAAAAGGGGGAGATACAAAAAAGGAGAGAAAATGGAGAGAAAAAAGTGGTGGGCGAGATTAAGTAGAAACTTGATGGATCCAAACTGACGGCTCTGTTTCCCAGCGTTGCTATGGGGAGTTAAGAATCTTGATTCCACATCTCCCAGGCTGGAGAGTGGCTGCTGATCGGACGTTCCCTGTTACCCCTGCAGTGGCCAGCCGCGCTTGTAGTGTCCGCTGCTGTGGCCATCTGCCGGATTAACCAGCAGGATATATTTTTATAGAGAGCATCCTATTCATATCCTGCCTGCAAAGGTTTACATTAAGGTTGAACTCGGGTGCACTTACAATGGCAGATGAAGTAAGCTCTATCCTTCTTACAGCACCCCTCCCCATCTTCTCACTGTTTGGGAGACTGATAGCACTGGGTTGAAAGGAGCTGCTTCACCGTGGCATGAAAGAGGATCTCATGCAATGCCACTGTCTGCTGCTGGTTTTTTTCACGCGCTGACAATAAAGTGGTGCCCAGCATGAAAAAAACATTTGTATGTGCCAAGTGTGATTGTTTCTTCTAATAGGCATCAACAGGCCAACTTCTCTGTGTTACCATACAGGTGAACTCATTCCTGGGAAAATGTTTTTTTCTTTCTCAGCCTTGTAGGCGCGATGGCGTCCCCCTTTTTCCTCGGCCTAACGGGATTAGTCGTGCCAGTGCTACCCCGGCTGTCACGGTACTGTCTACTTCCCATCTCTCTTCTGGGCCTCTAATGTGATTAACCCATTCCCTGTGGTCCAAATGGTTCTGGAGGGTGGGTAAAAGGGGGAGGAGTGAAGGGGGGCACCTCCTTGGCATGTTCAACCCCATGCCTAACTCACCATCGTTGGCACCTTTGTCAGGCAGGAAGGACCGAGGTCGAAGGTCTGTTAGGGTGTGGAGATGAGTACAAGTGACCGAGGAAAAAAAGACACTTGGAATTTAAATGATAAAGTTATTACTGAAATGATTTTAACATGATAGTAATAATTGTCTTACATTCTTAAATATGGATCCCCAAGGCTATTTGCACATTTAATCGTTAGATCTGGCTTTATCAGCCTGCTGTGTTTGAGTCTGATCACAATCAACACCTCAATCATCATTAAGGAAAATCTGTTCAGGCTGATTTGTATAACGGCTTTTGCTTTCACAGACATCAGCCCTGAATATTTACTGCTTGCTTAAGTGGAGACAATAATGATTGCCTACGCCCATCATCTTGTCAAATGTCAGTGTTGTGGTGCTTCGCCTGTTTAACACATGTCACGCTCATTTTCGACTCATCTGTCGCAAGTCTTCTTCGGGGCATCTGCTGCACGCAGAGGACCACATGCCCTTTGCCACCGCTCAGAGGGAGAAGCCTCTGAACCAAACGGCTACATACAAAACCCAGCGCTGAAATCAACTTTGCAGTGGCAAACACCTGTCACTTCACATTTTTCTGTGTGTGGTGATGTACAGCATACTGTAGCTACTCTGTATAATGAGGACCTTTCATTAACGTGTGCATCAAAGCTGTTAATCTGACTCTACTCTAGAAGTGAAAGATCATGTTTTTTATTTAGAGGAATTCAACACCATCAAGGAGGATCTATTACAACATGTTTAAAATAATTCCACATTTTTTACAAAATAAAGAAAAAAGTTTAGCTATTAAAACGTTTCCAACACAATTACACACAATATCTGCAGCGCAACAATTACTGCATGAAAGCAAATATCTGTAATGCCAATAAAATATTAGCTTAACTCATTTAAACCCTGATTTGTTTTTGGAGAAAAATGTTCCTCACACCCTGTTTTGTGAAAGCCAGGAAAAGGACGGTCCCTGTCCAACAACATCTACCCTCATGCTGTGTTCAGCAGAGCTTCACGTGAGCGCACAGCCTTGGTCAGGTGACGGCACGGCGAATTAGGAGTCTTAATTAAGATTTTTTACAACTCTGCATGTGCTGTTTCAGTGCGAGACAATGGGGCTTGAAATGGGCGGGGTGCGGTGGATCCTTAAACAGCTGCCTGTTCTGAAACAAAGCCCAAAGTTAACACGAAGATTCACACAAGGAATGTGCATACTTTTACCCTGAAAGATTGTCTATATGTCTGTGAAAAGGTTCAGTACGTGCATATATCCATATTGAGTGTCCATATTTATATTTTAGCCATGAAAGAGCTAAAAGAAAACAATTCCACATTGTGGCTGAAAGACAATACCATGCATGAGGGGGTAGTGCCTCTTGTGTGGAGATTTGGTGGGTTTCCAATCCTGATATCCCACCCAGCACCATGTAATAGAAGGTGACACTTATTGTATTAGCAGGGGCTAATGAGTGTCTAAAAGCCTGTGTGACTGTGTGCGCTGAGGAATCTCATCGTGTGTGTTGCATGGTAGGAAGAAAGGACAATATCTCTGCAAAGTAGACGAGGCTATAAAGTGCAGCCACGCGAGGCCTCTGAGAGTTTCAAGCTCTTCAATTCTAATAGAGATATAAAGAGAGGGGAATGAGTCCCCAGCTTTATGCAATGCCCAATCCAGATTAGTTTAGGCAGGTAAACTTCAGCTGTATCCGCACAGTCATAAAACAAACAGGACTCTCATCTGACCAAAATGTCAATTTAAGGAATCTGGAGCCGCCAACATGTTTATAGACTAGGTGTGAAATTCTGGGTTTCCTGAGCCCCAGAGCCAACATTTTTGCCTTAATCTGGTCTCTAATCCTTAATCTATTAACACGTTAAATGCTTCCCCCTCCAAGAGGCAACACCCAGAGGCTTCTCAATAATTGGAATTGGTACCAATTAAACCTGCACCAAAGTAACACAATCCCATAATTGAGTGTAATACTTAAAACTAAGGGGCCGTTTATTTTCAGTTTATTCTGCGTTAACCTTGTTTGAGTGCTTATCTGTCACCATGTGTCTGTGTATTTTCTTTTTCAATTCTGTATTTGTATTTGTCCTGCATCTTATGTAAAGCATCTTTGAGTATCCAAAAAAGCACTAAATAAATCCTATGAATGACTATCATGATAATTATTATATAATATAGTTATTAGCATGTATTGTTTAACATTTATTACCAAATTATATGTGGGAAAAACATTTCAGCAGAGAGCAGGAGCCACCATCTTTATGTATGTGCTTCATTAGCATTTGGTGGCTTCTGTTATTTCCATTAACCAGCAGCATAGACCAACATTACAAAAAGAACTGCTCTTTTATGCCAAGAGGCAACAGTAATGTTCATGTTTCTTTTATGTTTTCTTGAATCGTGTATTTAAACCGTTTTCTACAATACAAGCTGGCAAACCACAGATACATATTTATTATTAGATTTTTGTTGGCATTGTTCACTGAATTTCTCAGTTTGTTGTAGTGATGAAGCAAAACGGACCAACATGCTGACACAGGCAGCCTCATAAAAACAGTACATGTTGCAGTACCACTTTCCAACCACATGGTGGATATCTAACTAAATGAATCGGGTGGAAATGTTTCTTTATTATACAACCACTTCCTCACTTATTGTGTTGATTCAGGAACATAACATAATAATAATAATAAGAGTCAATGCTATTATTTTTACTTATTTTACTTTTATACAACATTGTATAATTGTATTTCTTTTGAGGTTTTTCTTTAGACTTATAGCATAAATAATGAATATTAGAGTTTCAGGCTCTTCCTATTCGACTACTGTACATATCTTCTATTCAATCAAAGCTCGCTCTTGATTTTTATGGGTATGTCTGTCAATTTAATGCAAATCCCTGCTTCCTGAGTTAAATATAAATCCACTGCAGGTATTCTTCGACTTGTTCATTAATTAAGTATTAATTATTAATACTTGGCAAAGCAGCTTTGGTCAAAATGCAAACCCCAAGGTTTGGGATTATTTAATGTGGGATAAAATCTATAGAAGAAATATGAACATTGCCAACAGCTCTTTCCCAATACAGACTCATGACATGGTCTGCATTATCTGCTGTGACATTTACATATAATATCATGAAAATTTGAATTCATCATTAGTGTCGGATCTTTTTGCATTCAGCATTTGCGTCCCTGTCTTTTAAAATGAATAGTTGATAACAATGTTATTCCCTGCAACATGAGAAAAGTGAAGCTCTATATGAAGTCCACTCATTTGTGTTTTGATGCATTTTTAACAAATGTGTGGACAGTATAAAGTAATATAAAGTATATTTTTAATTGGCTATGAGACGATATCCTTCCCTTCAACGTCATAATGTGGAAGTGCCAACAGTGCCATCCTAATGTCTTATTATTAGTTATTCAAAGTTATTCATCTTTGTCACTGAAGTGTCCCTCATCTCCTTCTTGGTGCAAGGTAGCAATAAATATCAGCAACTGAGAGTATTTGGCATTTTAATATATGATCATTAGAATAATGAGATGTCATCCGTTTTTAATTAACACCGGTACAATCCTTGTCTGCAAGCCAATCCTTCCTCTACACATGGTATCCGTGTTTCCTTTTTATTATTTTATTTACAGCTGAAAGATTTGAGTTGAACAGACATTATTGTGGATCTTTTTTGAACACCAATATAATCTTACTGGAGCACCAAAAATCAGCCTTTTCATTATTGAGGAAATTCACTATGACATGTAATGTAATCTAAAAAGGTTTGTTTTTGGATCACAGCAAATTGTAATAATAAACTGAGAGTATTTCATACACAGTTAACAGTCATTTGTGGCTGTGTCCTTTCCACTGAAACTGACCGTTGGAAGTTGTAGTCCAAACACTGGAATTCTTGTCGTTGTTCCACATCCATGAATGGCCTAATTTGTTACCAGATCACAAATGTGCCACTTCACAAATGCAGCCAATTTGGGGACGGTTTCACCGATGGATGGCTGTGAAATAATAATGTCGTCAAACCAGGAGGCTGTCAACTAAAGGCACATGGCCCACTGGAGATATAATGACATCAAGGGACGGGAATGAAAGCGGGCTTTTTAAACAGGTCGGTGCAGGCTTACACTTGGTACGCAGGTCAACTTCAGTGCGCTCATCTGAACGTAACTCAGGTTGACACAATTTGACCTCAGCCGATACCCCTCTCTGCTGGCCTTTTGTTTTCATGCTCTCTCATGGGAATTGCATTTAATACTATCCCTACAGATTCTATAACAATTTCTAGTCTTCTAAGCTCTCATTTCTCAACATTTGCTTTTCTTTTATTTCTCAGAACTCCTCGTCCTTTCAGAAATGCCCCTTTGTAGGCCTTTGCTGAGGCTGGGGCTCTGACGGAATTGTTTCTCTCGGCCTGGCCTTCAAAGGAAAAGCCTTTTTTAGAGGCTTGAATGAAGAGGCTATTGTTGATAATTAAACTTGGATGTTTTGAAATAGAAATATTTGAAAAAATCTGTAATTATTTCAAGTGTATTGTAAAACAACTGGGCTGCAGTTTTGCAACGCTTACTGGACTCCTAATGTTAGTTAAGTTCCCATGAGGCAGGTTAAATGATAAGCCTCCCTTTTGAAACTGTGATTTCAAAGATTTCACAGTCAAATGAACAGCAAAAGATGAATATGTTTAATGCTGTGCGGCACAAAGGTAGTCTAATCTTTGCTTTCTTCTGTGGCTTTAACCTCGGGGTCAAGCGAAGTGTCTTAAACAGCCGTTCTAAATAAAGCGGCGTCAGCTGCTCGTCACACAGGTGTCCTCTCATTTGCTTTCTCATCCATACCGTTGCTTCATAATTTGCATAAAATCCAAATTGGCGCTTGTAGACAAGTTTGCATTGAGGCTCTGACATCAGACAGTACAGCCATAAATCAACTGAATTATTTCCATTTTGATTCATTGTAGGTTGCTTTTTTCAGTCTATTTCAGATTATCTTTTTATTTTCTCTTTAGAAACAACTTAAATGAAACTATACAATCCAATTTAAATGTTAGCATACGTATACATTTGTTCCATGTTCTGTATCAGTACCACAATTGTGTAGACTTATTTAAATTGTGAGCTTTTAATTTGGTTATCAAAGCCACTTTGTAATGAAGAGCACACAACAGTGTTTACACTGCTGAGTTTTTGAAGGCCGCCAAACACAACAATCCAGCACCCCAGTGGCCTGGCAGTGCTTCCCGTACATTTTTGACAACCCATTTGAATCCTTGTAGGAAGAATCTGGGGGGGGAAAACGTCCATCATTTAGAGAAAGCAGGTGGATGATTGTGCATGGTTGACTGATCAGAAATAAAAAGATGCCCGAAAGAGCATTCAAGATGGGTAAGGCAAAGTTCCTCATTTCCCAATTAGCATTAGGATTCTGCTTCCTTGTGCAGCATCCCACATTGTTGCAACAAACCAACAAAAAAGTTGGGTTAAGCCACAAAACCGTCTGTATCTTTTCATGGGAAACGGTTCTTTATTGGTGGCCAATGTAGCCTGTGTTTATTTTCTAGCAGTGAATGGGTCTGAGGTGTGAAGCTATGAATACTGTGAGGTCAACCTGCCATGATGCTGTAAATACGAACCGGGCCCGTTGGTAATGAGTGAGGCCACGGCCCGGCTCTCTATTCAACCATTTAACCAAAGAAACTGAACAGGGAACGGTGTTGTTCCTGAACAAAGAAACGCATAGAAAGAGATACATTTACAACAGACAACATGAGAAACTAATCGTCACTGATCTCAATTTAATCTTGTCTGTAATGTTGTTGGAGGTAGGCAGGTTTTTGTAAGAAGTTTACGAAAAAGTTACCATGACAACCAGATGATCACATCCAGATAATTCATAAATAATGCATAAAATAAATAATAGGGATGTCACGATTTTGATTCTGAAACGAAATTTGAAAGCAGGTTCTGCAATACTCCCAGTATTTTGTCCTCTTCACCCCCACCTACTTGCTTGAGCCCGAAGGAAAAACGACACGTCTTCAAAAACCAGCCTGCAGCTGCACTCTTCCAGACCCCATGGCCACCGCCAGAGTCAGAGATGACGGGAAAACAAACCTCCTGCTTGCCTGAAGTGACAAAATAACTTTGTAACAAAGATTTAGAGACTGCAGCAACCAAAAGTATAAGTTTGCAAATTCCTGCGTCGGTATTTAATTGATATAATGGATCTTATATCTGGTGGGTTTCTGGAGCTAAGTCTAATGTTGACAACCTTTATTGTGCATTTAGTCATCAACACATCTTTAATGAGATGTAGCAGATACAAAAACATACAAGACCATTATATGCGTTATGAACTTGAAAAATGATTTTAAAATCGGTATGAAGACAGGCAACCATTGTAAGGATGTCAACATTGTTGTCTCTCCTGGTCAGCAGCGTTCCCCTCATCATGACGACCAGTGGTCGTCCGATATTCGTTATACAATGGCCGATGCCAACGCCGATATTTAGAGAGCAGGGTGGCCGATCTGTGACGCCGATATCATGGTTTTGTCATGTTTTACGTTGCATCTCTGTGCATGTGATAAATAAAGAACCTTGTTTGTTTTTATAGGGGGCGGGACCCACTGATACTACAGACCTACAGATCAGTGGCGGGACGTCATTACAGACTCGGGTTGTGAGCAGAACAGGACCGACCCTTTTTAGAACAATAATGGTTTCCCCAAGTGGAAAGCGGAGTGTCCTGCAACGGCTCCGGAAGGCTGCCTACAGATGCGTCTGCAGACATTCTTTGTTTATCCACCTTGTGAGCGCAGACATCGGCGGATGCTGATCACCTCAAAATGCCATTAATTGGCCCGATTGATCGGCCAACCGTTAATCGGTCGACCACTAATATCGACTCTGAAGATTCCGTGCCATACACACCCATTATAACATCCGAAACTTCACCAACCTCAAACTGCCATATTGGTGAAACCGTACCATCGACATGAATGTTTGACCCAATAAAGTCCATGTTTTAAACCTTTAATCACACTTCAAAGTTAATGTATCTGATCTGAGGCCGCATGTTGTGGACACTCGGGTGAAGAGAGGGACACGAGTAGTGCGGGTGAACTGGGAACGCCTGGAGGAGCCCTCTGTCGGAGAGATTTTCAACTCACACCTCCGGCGGAGTTTTTCTGGCATCCCTGTGGAGGTTGGGGGCATCGAAACTGAGTGGGCGATGTTCAAAGCTTCTATAGCCGAAGCTGCGTTGGTGAGTGTTTTTGTTAATGTCGTGTTTTTGTTGATGTGTTTTTATTTTTGTCATTGTGGTTTTCGTTAATGTTGTGTTTTTATTTTTGTCGCGTTTTTCTTTTTGTCGTGTTTTTCTTTTTGTTGTTTTTGTTAATGCTGGTTTTTGTTAACGTCGTCGTGTTTTTGTTAATGTCGTTTTTCTTTTTGTCGTGTTTGTGTTTTTGTTAATGTCGTGTTTTTCTTTATGTCGTCGTGTTTTTATAAATGACGTTGCCGTTTGCACTTCAGGGCCACCGTAGGAATCAGGTCTGTCAGTGAGTATTTGTAGTTGCACTATTTGCCCATCGGATGTCACTATATAGATGATTATCTTAAAACATCTCTTGGCATACAGTATGTGTCTGTTAAGTTTATGTACTGCTGTTGAAAGTTGGTAGTTTCTCAGTCATTCATACTTTATTTAGTCCAATACAACTTGCAGGCAATGTATTTACATTCACATATTTACATTTACAATGCTATATGACTTGATAACTATTAAGTTAGAAATATTAAGTTAGAAATAAATAGAATTGAAATTATTCATAGCCTAACAATAAACACCATATTTATACTTCTTATAAAATGATGATATTTCCCTCAAAACTGTTTTCACACAACAAATCACCATCTGTCAAAGTGCAGGGAAAGAGGCATAACATAACCGAGCGTGTAGCTTTGAGGTCACTGATATTAAGGTGACTATCCATGCCAGTTAGTTACATCCAACACCACTAAACCCACAGTTGCATCTGTCCCTGATAATACCCCTAACTCCCCGTCTACTGTCCAAGAACCCTTGTATTTATGGAATGGACCACCAAAGGAAAATAGGGGGGTGGTTATGTCTTAATATTCTTTGTTGAGGGGTGGGTCACCCAACAATTTAGTCTCGAGGGGTTCCTCAGCTTTTGTCATGAAAACGGCAACATTTCAAATATAGTATAAAAATACATCTCATCTCTACTGCGGGAGGACAGCGTGAGAGTTAAAGGAGCGAGAGAGAGGGACGTCATGCTTTAAAAGAGGGCTGCAGGGCGGATTCAAACCCGGGACTACTGCAGGTTAAGACATTGAACTAATCAGTCAGATCTATAGTGCTCTTATGATGGGCAGTCATATTATACGACTAGTAACTTACGCATTCACACAGTCGGCGAGTTTTCCGACTGGACCAGATGTTCGTCACACGATGTTCTTGATGTGAAATATTAATAACTGGAGGGGGGGTTATGCATAAAGTGATCCGAGGTCCTAAAATCCATCCAGTGGGTCTTAGAATAAATAACAAACAGTCCCGTAGCAAGAAACTGTCTATGAAAGGGCTGCATACTGAGCCTTCTGTTAAATGGTTAAACTGCTGAGTGGACATAATCCTGGTAATGTAAAGGATGATATTGCAATAGGAAGGGATTTTATTTAATCATTCTTTGAAGTGGGCTGGTGATGTTGCATGAGGTTTTGTGAAAATATTGTGATGTGGGTTAAATTTCATCAAGAAAATAAAGTGCAGGTTTTTGATAACGCACCACGCCAGGTGACGTCTTACTTGTCGTGCACCTGCATGTGTAAATGTTATATACGCTCTCTCTGCTGCTATGGAAGATGAAGCATTGCAGGTTGCTTTAAAGTACTGTGTCTGAAAACAATGACTCTCACATGAAAAAGTACCATCATTGCAGAGTTGTGTGAAAAATCTTAAATATTTGTTTTGACGTTGTCTGCTCCTTATTTACACAGAGATTTAATGGAGAAAAAAAATGATGTCCTCTGATATTGTTTTAGCAGACATTGTCACCTTTAAATGCCTATAGCTGTTTTTAATCCAAATAAAATCAAGGCTAATGCTTCATTACCGGGTATTTTTACAGAATGATCCTCATGGTGCTGCTGTTAATTTTTTTTATTAACGCAATTACCAGGCTCTTAGTGGACGGGGTCAGAGAGGTCTAATTACCCTGCGTCATGCTGGTAAATAGTTGGAGGTGTCTCTGAGCAGGTGGCCCTGGAGGTAAGAGGGAGACATGGGGCATACCGAGGCGGGCAATTACTGGATGAATTTCACTTTAATAAATGTTGAGCTACATTTGGAAATTCAGATAACAGAGCTTTCTGCCTAATGGGTGCTGCACTGAGGCCACTTGAGCAAGAAAATGATCTGAAAGAGGGTTTAATTAACACAGGCTACATGATCCAGGGAGCACGTGACAGAATGTTAAAGTGAGGGGGAGAGCGCACAGCACAGGGATAATATGAAAATTAGTGAGGAGGAGGAGGGTGAGATGGGGAGGGAAGGGGGGAGGGGGGTCAGGGTGCCAACTTTTATCTCACAGGTTTAAAGTCTAGAATTTGCTCCTGTTTATGCACATACATACATACAGATGCAGGAACATCAGCATACGGCCATCTACAGCCAGGATGTAATTTGATTTGATCATATCAAAGGGCATATTTAGACTACAATATTTGATTTGACTATAAAGTGAAATTTAATTGATATAATTTTTCTCATATCAAAATTCATCATTTCATTTGTATTCCCCCTCCAAAACAGCTCAGGGGCTGCTGATGACATTTCTAGCTGATTTTTGTAGAACTTTATAGAAATCAGAGATTCCCTCTGGTCTTATCATTTTGTGTCACATTACAATCAGTCAAACTTTGTGTCCCTGTAAGCCCTATCGATGCCGTTTCCAGCCGACATAGGATCGGACACAGATGCCGTTGCTACAGGAGAAGATAACTTCTTACATGACTCAAAGAAATATACATATGTTAGAGTTGTAACTTCTGACTCCTGAGTTGGCCAAAGATCAGTGGACTGATGGGTGACAGATGTCCTGCTCATTTCTTGTGTTAATGATGTCGGTGGAGAGCGCTATCCCATGGGTGTTCCATTGGGTTGAGATCTGGAGACTTTCCATATACTCCCCTCGTATCCCATGTAGAAGCAACTGTGTTTCAACACTCATTTATCCAGATCTTTCCTTAAGTCAGTCCGTTTCTGCATTTTCTGTGGCATCAATACATTTGTGGAGGTTTGATGTGGCGACGCAGGAATCCATAAAAGTTTCCTGACTTTTTACCTGCAGCTGAAGTTATTGCAATTATCAAAAGCATCGCTGCAACCTCATTCTTAAGCTCTAAAATGAGTCTTGTAGATCCAGCTTGCTGATGATGTGCAACCCTTCTAAGTGGTACCCACCGTTGACCCCCTCTCCCTTCCCAAACTCAGCAGGGTTATACAGTAAGCACTCTCAGCTATTTATGGCTTTTCAGATGAGATGTTGTTTAAAGGGAAACCTGGAAGAATGCATATGTACATGGCATAATCACGTTTGAAAAGTTGCACATAATTCAGTGTTGCACCTCATTATGTGTCACCCAAAGGACTATGTTTTGTCCTGCAGCTCCTGTCACTTTTTGTTAAAAATGTTTTTAGTGTTTGTTGCACGAGCTGCACTAAAGCTGCACCGTATAGGTCTGTGTTATGTGTATAGAGGACGTGGGGTTTTGTTTTTGTTTAAACAGTGTATATGTGCGGTTTTGTGCATGTAAGGTCCTCATGGCTTTACACACCGCGGTCTCCCTCCACTCTCCAGTGGAGCTAAAAGCCCCGAAACAGAACGGTAATTGCCCAATTAGGGCCCTCGCTCTGTGGGCCGCAGAGCACTATGCGCCTCCACATGCTCACAGAGTCAGATAATTGAGCTGAAAGCAAATGAACGGATGGCAGACAAACAAGCTACTAGAAAATAATTACTTGGAGTGTTTCTTTTCAGTACCTGTACAGCGAATTTCATTATTGTCAATGGCCTCTAAAGCTGCTCGAAACGGTGGTATTTGTCATTTTCATAGAGACTTGATAATGACATTAATTTGTCTTAATGGGTTGGTTCTATTGTTAAAAATAGTAAAATGAGCAGAAATTGTCTTTCCTCAGCAGGTAGAGAGGACTTCACCACACTCCCGTCAGGCATGAGGAGATAATTTGGTGTGCTTGTCAAATTTCCAATAATTTGTTATATGGAACATGAGTAATGCTAATACCATTAATGTCCATTTTCCTCTAAATTCATTACTGCCCTTTTTCCCTTTTATGTTTTAATGCCTCTGCCATTTTTCCGTGCTTCAATAGGTTACACCAAGACTGATAAAAACATGCACATTTAGACTTTTGCCTTACACACACACACACACACACACACACACACACACACACACACACACACACACACACACACACACACACACACATCCCTGTCATTTATAACATCTGTAAGATGTGCCTGCCGTCAGTCATCATCATGTCTGTTAAACCTGAAATATAATTTCAGTCGGCTAGAAAAAGGTAACATTCAAACAATAATTTAGATAATATCTTTAAATGACAAAATTATAAACTATCTTTAAACATCTTTTTATTTAACATTACAGTGATTGTCACCAAGAGGATAATGTTTTTATATTAAAATGAATTTGTGCTCAATTACAGCATACTGTCTGAGTGAACCAGAAAAATCACACTAACTCATTTTCACATAATAATATTCCTCTAAATAATACTCAGAATACCATCTATTTTATTAATTAATGTTTAAATTTTGCAAGATCAGACAATATTTGTTTTTCAAATAAATAGATTTAAATGTTCACAACCCCTAACGTTGCAGAGATGAAATGAAAACAATTTGTAGAAATACATTTTTAATGAACACAAATTATTAATGAACACAAATGTTTAAATCTACTTTAAAAATGATATATTTTCTGATTACTCGTTTCTGATTTTCCAAGTCGTAAACTTAAATTAGAGATTATGGTCACTGATTAGGGGTGTGAATCTTTGGCTTCACAGCGATTTGATTCAAGGACAATTTTTTTTTGTAACAATTTTTTTTTGTAACGATTCGATTCGATTCTGTAAACCACGATTCGATTCACTAACTTGTAACCAAAATTCTATATCCATGAAATAAACATGCAATAATGCGAGTGAGACTATTTGTATTCTTCTGAAAGGTGAAAAAAATAACATATTTATTCTATAAAAAAGTAAACCTGCATAATATTTTAAGCTGAATACAAAAATGTAATTAAAATATTCTATTTTCAGTAGACTACATGCTGGCAGGGGAGAGAGTGTCTTAAACGTATTAAAACATTAATCATAAGTAAGAATCACGATTCATCCGATTAAATGCATTCATATCGATTATTGGTGAAGCCAAAACGATTCATTCTATTTATTTATTTCAGCAGATCGATTTAGTAGAATCTATAGGACTGACAATCGATTCATCGATTAATCGAATGCATCGTTACACCTCTATCACTGATCTTTATTTTTAAAAGTCTACATTTAGCTGAGGCGATGCACATTAATATATTTATTCTATTTTAACATCATCAAAATAATTCCAGTTAAGATAAAACAAATGTAAGAGTAAATGCAAAGCCGTTGAAGGAAGAAACCAATCAAAGGGGAGGACAGGGGTTTGTCCTGTTTTTCCCCTCCTAAAATTAGAGGAAAAAAAGATGAGAATGTGGTAAATCCAAGTTAGTTTTTAGACATTTAAAATTCTAAATATGATGCCAAAATGGAAAAAGTGTTGAAACTTTGAGGAGAGAGCCACCGTTATTGCTGGAGGCAATAGAGGCAGCTGCCGGGAGGCGATACTAAATCTACCTCTGTTGATGGCTCCCTGCCTCCATGTGACCCTCTGACATCCCTGTGACAAAACAACACCAAATATCCTGAATCTGTGCAAACAGTTAACGTCCTCTGCGTCTAAAGCGGAGACGACAAAAAGAGCAATTTCTCATCCCTTTCCTCCATAGAACCTCCAACGGTCAGCAGTGTTGTGAAGTGGCAGCAAGAGGATGACGGCACAATAAAACTAAAATGCATCCTTTGTCCAAATATAATTGAATGCCACAGCATGCTTTTAACACCTGTAACAGAAAAGATGTTGGCTCAACAAAGCCGTTACAAGTTTAAATGCTGAGCTTATCAGGGCATCATGCAACATGTGGTATTATTGTAAGGGATAATATTCAAGAAAATAAATGGCACAGAAGAGCATTTTTAACAACATTTAAATAATGGGATTAATCTCACGAGTCTGAGAATTGCAGGGAAAATAGCAGAATTAGTATTACGTTTCAGTTCATCCTTTTAATCTAAGGATGTAAATAGATTATACTGTCAATCCTCTAAAATGTCTAGCTTGATTGCCATATTATCCATCCCTCCATCCACTGGTTTTACGTGCTTAGTTTTTAAACCTTTTAGTTTTCTGGATAGGATTAAAACATATATATATATTGAATGTCATCTCTAATGAAACATTTAGTAAATGGCCAGCACGTTGTGAGGAACTTGCATTTAATTGTCCTGTAATTTGTAGGTGAGTTTTTGTAGTTGGCCTGCAGAGAGCGCTGGTAAAAATACAATGAGATACAAATGAATGTTAAGTATTTTGCCATTTGTATTTGAAATTGACACACAAACACAATAAATGTGATGGTATTTGAAAGTACAAAGGACACTAAATTACTCAGTAAGGTTACAGCCTAAAATATCATTTTAATCAGATGAGAAACAAAACGTAGATGTGAATTTACAGTACTTTGAAGTTATATCAGCAAAAAATGGATTCATGTAGAAATTAGCCATATTATGAAAATGTATTTTTTATTTTTGTGTGTAGTCCTGTACATTCGCTCATCTTCAAACTCAAATTACAGTGATATCTTAATAATGCTGACTTTGACCATCACATGGGTGTGGTTTATGGACATATAAGGCAATGTGGGGCTGACTTGAAAGTGTCTCTTTTATTATTGAATCGTGTCATCAGACATCTTGCCGAGACAAACCTGACATCTGCTCTATTCATTGTTACCAGTCATCCAATCAACTTCACTTCTGTTTCAAATGACAGATTGAGGTGGGTCATTTGTTAAGCAGCTTCTTTAACCTCAGCTGGACTTCAATTGATGTCTTCATTATATTGTATAGAACTGCATGAGACGTGTTTATAATGTTCCGCCCCCGGTATATGTATGATGGTGGAGAGAGCATTAGAAAAGCCTTACAGTAATGTAAGTACAAAGGTGATTCAGGCCTGAATACACTGGTTAGTTTGACCGTTTTAAATATTTTTCATTTCACTGCTGCACGGTATCACCAGACACATGAACGTAGATGGCAGCATTTTATGGTGTGACGTCCCTCTCAAAGTCAACCAGCCGGCCGCGTTCACAAATTCAAAACATTTACAGAAATAAGGCCAAACGCTGTCTTCAGAGACTCACTGTCAGTTAGTTTAATTACAAAGTAGATTAGAAGTCTGTAAGCTAAAATGTATATTTTTTTCTGTGTAATTAATTAGGTTAATGATAATGCCAATATGTTATTCCGACTAATGATGAGCGATTCAAAGTGATCTTCAAGTTCAGTCCCAGGATTTATTTACCTCTAATATATTGACTGCATCTCCATTTTTCACTGTAAATCATTTGATGTTTTTGAAGTAGTTAAACGTGTGGTCAAAGTACCATAACTAAATCTAAACATCATCAATGTTCTTGTCAGTGTTGGCATTTCTGTGTGTCCGCACATAAAGCCGGGAGTAAACTGTGTTAATATCCATCTAAGTGATACTTCTGCCTGTATTTAGGTGTGTATGAGTCTTTTTAGATTGTGTAAAATGTCATGAAGTGCTGTAAGTGCCGTTGTTGGACATGATGACTGAGCTGATGATTCATTTGCGAGGCCTGACTCCTGTTTTGAGCTTCTTATGCAACACACTGTTGAATAATACTTTTTAAATAGAGACACTCTGGCTTTCTAGGCCAACGGGGGGAAATGCTGTCTGAATGCAACATATCTGGGGATGTCACATTTCTAAGGAAAAATACAGCTTTCTTGCAATTATTTGGTCCCTTTTAACGTGAATGTGAATATGATTACACAGGAAGTCCTCTACTAGGTTGTAATACACATATACTGAGTACTGCCAGGTGTTTTTCAGGATGTCCAATGCTAAACAGAAGGTTCAAAGCAATCCTTTCAAAACGGAAATAAAAATAAATTGCATGTAGGTTCATTTAGGTTGATATTCTGGTGTGTTTTATTAAACTGCAGTCAGGGTGATGTGATGACCTGGGGCAGTGCTGGAAAGTAGTACTTTTAATCAAGTACTGTACTTAAGTACAATTTTGAGGTACTTAAACTATCCAACATTATATAAAGTAGTTAAAATACCTCCTCTCGCTGTAACAGTAAACACGTAAATGATGTATTTACGGATCAGTAATAATATCATATATTATTACTGAACTGAACACCAAATGACATAATTGATTGAGTTTGCTGCGTCGGTAGGCCATGTTGGATTATTATTATTATTTGTTTATTTGTCCCAAGGGAGATTTGTCTTGGAAAAAAGGCTTCCACATAAAAATACATATTATACACACATGGACAGACACAAGACATAGAACATACAACGTGGCAACACAAGTGCAAACGATACAATGAGGAATGAGATTTCACAGTTGGCCATCTTTTAGAAAGCGGCCTGCATGAAATTCAGTGCATGTATATTGTTGTCATTGTAAGTATTTAGGATGTTTTATGTTATAGTTCTCTTGTTACTCTAATCTAGAAATTTAGAAAGAGTTGACATTTTGGTTGAGAGTGAAATATGAAGCACAAAGAGCTTTTATGTTTTTCAATTTCTTGATCTTTCTTGAAAAATCTTTCGTCGTGATTTTTTATTCTGTTTATGATTCTAATTATTATTTATAGTCGTGGTAGTAAGAAAGCTATAAGGATTCTATCGTTTTTACTACTACAAGTATTATAATTCGTTCAGGCTAAAACAGTATATCACCCTTAATAAATGGCAGTAGAGACCCACTAAACAACGTTAACCAAGTATTTAAATTAAATTTAAAGGATATGCCCAGTGTCTCATTTGAATAATTCATTGATGGTGTATCTCCACCTGCTTCTGCCTCTGTGCCAGTGTCTGAATTTGTGTGACGGAGGGGCTGAATGGTGATGTGTGACACACTCCTGATGAAAAATAACAGCGGCCCTCAGATCTGCACAACCGCTGATGAAGAATCACTGACTTTTATTGCTGCCGAATAAAAGGATGCGATGAAAGAGTCAAAAGCTGAGGGAGAGAAAGAGGGATTCAGAGGGAGGGGCGGAGGAGTGCAAAACAAGGCCCCATCCATCACACAAGTTGAGAAGACACATTCCAGTGCCCTTAGCAAGAGGATACATTCACTCAAAGTCACAATAGAGGGGGAATCTGGGAGAAGCTGGGAGGGGCACCCATCAATACACAACCTCACCCTTGGGCTCTCTGTGCACAAACTCAATGCCCCTTCCAGCCCAATTCACTTCCCTCTATAGGCATGACAAATGTACATTTTGCTGCCGATGAATGCGTTCATACTTAGAACAACAAAACAGGCGAAAAAACTAAATCACGGTATGGATGCTAATAGTTAAAATTCTTAATTCCCCTTCTCGTCCTCCCTCCCTCTCTCTGTCTGTCTGTCTGTCTCTCCCTCTCTCTCGCTCTCTCTCATTAAGTGGAGTTGGAGAAATTTGAGCTGGGGTTGTAGGATATCTCTGTCTGGCAGAGTTGGTGGGGATTTTAGGGTGGAGGGAGCAGGTGATGGCTTTCTGGAGTGCACTCATTTACACTCCTCCCTTTCTCTCGCTGAGCAGCGTGAAGAGGTGGGAGAGATGAGGGGCCGCCTCCTCTCACTCCTGTGAGCTGCACCTGCCAGGGGTGAGAGGATCAATTGTGAACTCTGACCTCGTACCTTCCACAATGCCCAATTATTACCCATACCATGTAATATAAACATCATATATTAAGCACAACAAGAAAATGTGCGTTTCTGATGTTAAAACCAGCTGCAGAATGCATTTGCACAAGTGGAGAGTAAACAGGATGTTAAGATATTAAACTGACTACAACCTGGACAACAACAGAAAACATTGATTACGATATTGTTAACCTGTTTGCCATCACTTCTATAGTTCTGACTGCTTCACTCCCCATCAGTCTCAAGAGTGAGTTTGTCAGTGGCCTTGTACCTGCCACAGCGAGCATAGATTACCCGTACCATATATACAGAATGCAAACGTATGAACAGAAAATAAGATGTACTGACATTGAAATCACATAGAGAGCACGGATGTAATCAAGGGCTCAGACCTACACAGACAGAAATGAAACACTTTTTACCAGTGACAAACATTTATCTTTTTTTAAGATATTATGATAAACAAGAATCTATCGCTTAGCCAGTTAGCTAAGCCTAGTTTAGCACAGAGACTGGAAACAGCTAGCATGGGAAGTAGACTGGCATAACCCCCCAACCATAACTTGTTGAATCACTCTTCTCATGTAACTCATGGAAGACAAAGGTCATATTTCCCAAAATGTCAAAGGATTCCTTTAGGTTTGAGGAAAATTATACATTTTATGGCATTGCCTAAACATAACACACACTTTAAGAAATGCTTAATGTTACACTGCTCTTGGACAAGAAAAACATAATTACTGATAACCTGTTGCTTATGTTTTCTATTATAATATGTAGGTTTTGCTTGACAACTTCACTCCATATCAGGGGCCAAAGTGTTTTTCCCATCATCATTGTGCTCATTATAAAAAGTGTCCCAAAAAGGGGGCCTCTTATTTTTTTGGTGTCATAGCATTGAGCATTTTGCTGGCAGCTCATTCTGTCATTGAACTGGGTACAAATGGGTATTATTCAGAGCGCTGAGATCCATTTGGGGTTTTGTCAGGACTTAGAGTAGTGTGAAAGTTGGTGTCAGTGGACCCCTGGCCTAGTCCAGCTGAAAGCTAGTGTGCTAGTTTCTATGGTAATGGAGAAATAGTAACTACCTCCCAGCAGCGTCCCGCCGCGTGTCACCTCCTGAATAGAGCGCATCTGCAGAAAACTGGGGGACCCCGTTAGATGGGCAGTGACCCGTCATCGCACCAACTTTCACATATATGCTCATATATAGACATTGAATTAGCCTAAATCTCTTTTTCACACTGCTTACGTCATAACTCTTCAGACTGAAGTTCAGGCTGAGCCATATATTCCACGTTCAGTCAAAAGCAGTGTGTGAGACGGAGTAAAAAGCCGTCACAGAGGTCATTAGGATGAGGGGGGAGGGGGGAGTAAAATGAAACAACCACAAAGTGTGGGGAAAAAAATCCAACAAAAGCTGACTCCAAATCACAATGCCTGCAATAGACATTTGAGAAGAAAAGTTATTAAAATCATACAGGGGTTCTGCTCTTATGCAAATGGTGCTACATTTCTCATTCATTGCCCTGAAAGTGATGCTCTCACCCAGGAAACCGAGTCAACTCCATCATTTGAAAAGTGATGTTTGCAAAACAGCAACCAACATTTCAAATAAAAACTTCAGAATTTACTCAAAAAATAAGAAAAAGTATTCCCAGATTTCTCCACAGCATGGGGCTGAACAGTGGCCAGAATTTGAAAATGTTTTAAAATGTAAGTAAAATTTGTGTTGACATTTAAACATTTGTGTCCTAAAAAATGAAAACAATCCCGAAACAATGATGACCCCTGAAAGGAGACTAATGTGACATGAATGGAGAGGAAATGGGCCAAACTGCAGGAGGTCATTAATGAGAAAACCATAAACTTAAAGGAGTCACAGTGGTCTTTGAGTCGGCTTCCTGTAAGACTTTTCCCTAAAGCTCATCCTCTCCATGTTGTTTAGAGAACCACACTGAGAGTGAGGGAATAATGAACTCCTGAGCTGAAAATGTGTGAGTAATGGTTAAATGAGTAGTTTTTGGAGTCTTTATCCCCCTTCCCTCCTCCTCTAACTCTCTGACCTCCCTCCTCCCTAACCCTTACCCCCCTTGGTGGTTTCCCATGGTCTCCAATTGATTCAATTAAGTGAACACACAGATACCATATGTTTAAAGTTGTTTTTTTCTCAACCGAGCACAAATCAACTTGGCAGCTGCATCAATGAAACATACTTGACTCCCATACTTTTGCAAAAGTTGTAAACGTTGAAATAGTAGGATGTTACGTTATTTTCGTTGTAGCTTTTTCTCATCAGTCGTTTTCAAATTAAACCTCCTGGAAAAGTCAGAGCCTTGAAAATGAAAAGGAGAAAGTGAATGAGGGGAGGAAAGAGGGGAGGATCAGAAAAGTAAAGCGGTGAAAAGGAGGGAGGAGTAGAGAGTCACCATCAGAAGTTGTTCTGCACCGTAATTTGGCTTTGTTTTCCCCACAATGAAGTCTCTTCTGCCTGTTGGGCCTACAGCATAACACTCGGCGGAGAGAAATGAGGCAAACAGAACATTGCAAGAGACGCTTTGCATTCTTTCGCTTTTGTACGTGTGGGACTGTTGATGAAAGAGCAACAGACACAAAATAGGGAACAAAGGGGGCAGTATGGATGAAGGCACTATCACTGACATCCCCAGCACTTTGAACAACTTGTCAGCACGGACACTGAAGCAACTGCATTCTGTCACATTTGTGTACAAACCCCTTGAAAGGGCTGGCTGACCTGCCCATATCCCTTTATTGGAGTTCAAATGGCAAGAGGCATTCATTGTGTCTGGGAGAGTTCATTAAATTCATTGGTTTGACCTGTTATTTCTAGGCCAAAAGTCTGCTGATTTGGAAAAATGTGAGTCAGCCATACGTAATAGCCTACTGACCTCTGCGGGGTAACAAACCCTTTTGAAGAGCGTTTCAAGGCTTTTATATGAATAGGGTCAAAGGGGAAGTTTGAGACATATCTATGGCAGAACCAATGGATTTACATCAAAAGGGAATTTCAAATCATCCAAATATAGTTAGCCCTCTAATGGCTCTGTGGAGTTTTTCAAACAATATTTTGGAGCAAAATCCAATTTCTAATCATTTTTTCATTTGTGCAGAAAGTGTGAAGACGGATGAGACTTGTCAGAAGAGACGTTTAGGTGCATTCGAATGCTTTGTGTATTAGTATGGTGGACGTTGGAGAGCAAATACTAATGCTTTGTACTATTTGTCTTATTCTGAAGTTGAAAATGTTCAGGGAAGACGTATTTGATTTCAGTTCCCATAAAATCATCACATTTAGATGTAAATGAGCTCATTAGAGGGGCCCGACTATGAGGTTAGCTTCTTTTCACATTTATTCTTGTAAAAAAAAAAAACTGTGGCATTACAACATGTTTTCCTGTGGAAGTATGAATGTGAAATTATGTTATACTGCTCTCTGTTCTTGTGAAAAAAAGTACAAAAAAGGATAAAATCATATGGAAAATGTCCAAAAATATATTTATTTTGTTGTTAATAAAATTTTTTGACCTATCAAACTATTCTCAGAATTTACATTACACTTATATTACTCAGTTATTGTTGGCATAAAGGTCAATAATATTTCTGTCTTACTACAATCAGAAGATAAACAACCACCTGAATATTATTTTAGTGGACAGAGCAGGTCAGTAAAGCTGGAGAGGCTGGTGTGGTACCAGGTGTGCGTCTATATATGACCTCACACGTTAGGATTGGCTATGTGGGAAAGACAGAATTGATTCACAGGGCACGCCTACCACCCAACCCTGCTCTAACTCTCCCGCCAGCCTTTGCTAAATGCTAACATTAGCAAGAGCTAGCTTATCTATGATGCTGACCTGCACAACAAATTAGACGGACCCAGGAGGCCAAAAACCTACAGAGCATGTCAGGCTCCACTTCCAGGGGTGTGTGGACACTGGAGGACAGCCGATAATGGGCACTCAGCCGTGGACCCCGCAGACCACCCACCCGCCCTCTGGTTCTCCAAAATGCTCTGGGCGGGCCCGGGCGTGATATAAGCATGCCTAAAGCAAGCCACACTCTGCTCCGGGGTCTTGTCGAGCTTCTTAGCTCCGAAAAAGTGTTATATTCAAATCTACACAGTTGATTTTTCGCCTCATTATTTTCAGAAAATGTTCAGAGTGGGTAGCCTACCTTTGGACTACAGACAGATCTGTCTAGTTCCTAGCACTAGCATAGCAGCATGCCTAGTTTAACATTAGCATTTAGCAAGGGCCTGTTGCATGTGTTTTGTTTTGCCGTTCTGCCATTCCGTCAGACTTTCCTGAACACAAAGTCAAGAGTAGTGGTTGATATGCTCTGTCAGCACTGTTGTTAAAATGTGCAGTTTTCTATGTAGGCTTCTACATTAATGTGGTCTGTCGGGTTTCTATGAGCTTTCCAACTCATGAAGTCCTTGCACCTTCATAGTTTGATGTTAGTTTACATGAATTCCCATTTGCGTGAAAATGGGGAAATTCATGATAGTTAATTCTTAATTATTTCCATTTGAAACACTGAATTTAAACACACATGTAATTTTCCGACACTCGGTCTCTCAATCGAAACAATGACAAAAGACTTTTGTTTTGTGATCTTGTGAACAAGCATGGGATGATGGGATTTGTCTTCACCACCACTGCCATCATTGCAGTCACGTTGTCCTTGTTAGGTTAGGTTTGTTTCAGTGTTTGTCATTTTTCAGGTTTTTACCGGGAGCCATAGAGGTCTCCTCTCCAAAACCAGTAAATACAATGAATAAGTGTTTCGCGTGAAAAATCAGTGTTTCTCTGACGGACGCGGGACGTGATTATAAATATCTCTGCTTCTCTTGAAAGAAATGCCTCAACCAGCGCTTTGGTTAAGGTTAGGCATTGACCTCAAGTAGTTAGGGTCAGGATAGCCCCTTGGTCAGGGTGTCGCACCTGAACTAATCAGGTTACCGGTACCTGGGCTAGCATGGATGCCTGGCCATAGCACTGGAATGCTACTGTGGGCATGTCTTGCTAAGGAAAGCAGTGGGATTCACAGTAACCCATCCCGGAGGGGCTGCAAACCGAGCTGCCGCTAACATCTGCTCAGCTTGTTTCTTTGAAAACTTCAGATCCAATCTGATGTTGGATGACTTAAATTATTCATCCTGTTGAAATGTATAGTTAGAAACCACCAAGATCAACCAAGAACACGTGTTTGAATTTGACCGGCGGCCCTTTGTGCACGTCGTCCCCCTCTCTCTCTTACTGCATCTCTCTCTCTCTCACGGCAAAAAGGCCAATAAATAACTAGAACAGAAAACACCCAGATCTTAACAGTACATTGAAAACTGTGGCTTACAACTGATAGACTTCTGGGAGATGCTGACGCCTGTGCTAAGAGGATATGATGCCGTTGACTGGCAAACAAATGAAACATTACCTTGACTTAAATTACAGATTTCTCTCGTTTTGAAAATTGTCTGAAACTTTTAGAATAATGTTAAAACACAACTCAATACAAATATATAGCTTTAAGTACAATAATTGTTAGTGAATAATGATGTTTGTCTTTCCATAAAGTAAAAGATTATTTTCCAATTTGTAAGCATTCAAGTCTTCTACACTGTTGGAGTTTCAGTCGGACTCTCTGATGGACCTCCATGACGGAGGTTGCTAGGAGATTTTTACGGAGCTCATCAATGAACCGCAGCTCAGACTTGTGTCAGCATGACGTATGATGTGTCATTTGTCACATTTGCACACACTGAGATGTTTCAGTGTGCAGCGTGGCCTCGTGCTCAGGGGTGTTTCAAAAGTTATTTAACATTACCAGCAGAATGAATCCCACAGAGTGAATGTAATGAAGCATAAAGGTGAATAAACAACCAAAACACTGCTGCGGAAAAGAGGCTGAGGGTTCTGACATGATCTAATTCTTGTATCTTGTAGTATTTTAAGATATTGACTTGGAATATCAAACTGGGAACGATGATAGTGATAATGATAATTTGAGGGTGAATTATCGGGCAGCTCTGTGTTATTAATTGTAACCTATTAGAAGTATTGTTACCTTAGCTGCTATATCTTTGCTTTGACTGACACTTGTTGAAGAACCAGGACAGACTTAGCGTCTTGGTTGTGTTGTCAGGAATGTAAAAAGAAGAGAAAAGCATCCTTCATTTTATCCTGTAGCATGTTATGCCCCCACCATCAGTCATGATGAGTTTAGACACCCGCCACACTTACCACCTCTTTCATTGGCTGAAGTTGTCATAGTTTGCTCTCCTTTTTTTTTTCTCCTTCTTCTGGTCTCATCATTCCTGGACTGAAAGAAACAAATGAGTCAAAAAAGGGTCGAATCAAAAGCATCTAAAAAACTCTTCTTGAAAAATCTGAATGAATCTAATAGTGCAGCATATTTACAGGAGCATAGTTACAGTCCTCTTTAAATGTTATTGTTTTAAATGCACTCCTTTTACAAAGTGGGTGGCGTCGTCAATTATAAAAAAAAAGGTTCATATTGATTTGCTGGATGTTTCTTGTAACTTAAGTTAAAGTAAAAATCCCTTTTGATCTCTTTAATTGTGAGGCCACGTTAAGTTAAGCAGTGTTTTTACGGTAATTATCTTAAATTGGTTGCTTGAATATCATCATCTTAAATAATCAGTGAAACGCCTCCACACACTAAATAGGATCAGATGCTGTTCAGCATGATAAAACACATCAGTGAGTGAAGATAGTTGGTTCTTTAACTGCTTACAACAACAACTAAAAAATGTTGAGTTGAATGATTTCCTCTGGCTCGATCAAGTCCATGTTCACCTGTAGCTCCTTATATCCGTCACATTGTGGTGCCTCAACTGACAGCATCTCTTTTTCCACTCCCTCTCTCTTAAGGATTCATTAGTCCCTATAGACTCCAGCAGCCTCAACATATTGCACCATTCATCTAGTACTTATGTGTCATCTGTTATCTATTGGACTGGTGTTTATGGTGGGCATATGAATGATAATCAGGCCTTTTGTGCGTCCATAGAGGTGCAGCAGGATCCGCGGTCTGTGATGTTGCCTCAGGGGGAGATTAGGAGGGGCAGCCGGCCCTCTGTGTCACGTCGACAGTCACAGCGCCCATCCACGGCCTGGGCCAAACCCCACTGGGACCTTAAATCCTGTTACACTGTCAGCTAAAACCATCATTTGTATTAGAGATGTGTGGGTGTTTAAGTGTGTGTACATATTAAGTGAGGGGGGATAGTGTCTTAAACTATGAATTATTCATACCAAAAAGAAAAGGAGATATTGACTACATCTCCATAAACAGACTGCTCTCTTTATGTCATCAGGCACGAGATCTTTGGGTATAATTGCATAAAAGCCCCTGAAATTGTGCTTCTCCAACAGCACAGCAGGCACTGGTCAGCGTTATCATCAGGGATGAACTTGAGTGATGGCAATTGTTCCAACTTAATATCTTATAAATAATTTACTATTTCAAGGGGATTGCTTTCTCCCTATCAAACATACCCGTTAAGAAGCTTTACCAACCCACAGCTGTATGCTAGTAACACATGCAGCTCTTTGGCTTGAGGGGGAAACACCGATATGGATGTGATGATGTATTCTCATCATAAGTGGCTATAAATGTATATATTTATTTATTTTTTTAGCTTGAGACCAGTGCAAAAAAAATGTAATAGCTTTGAAATAATAGGAGTGGGCTATTTCCCTCGATTATTTATCTCAGTAACAAGTGATTATGGAGAATGAGATTCTTTGCACTTCTGGCCCGCGCCTCCAGAGGGAGGTCAAAACTATTTGTCAGTCTCCAGTTGGGATTGCAAATTAGGATGAGCCTCCCTGCGTGACGACCCAGGAAACCTCTATTCCTATCCACGGGGTGACTGCTGTACATAATTTGAAAATTAGGGCCTTTGATAACATCTTTATGTTAAGGAATACATCAAGCTGCCACCAGCCGATCCACCGCTGTAAAAATAATATTCATTTTTTAAAATATCTGCATTGTTTCGGCGCTGAAAAAACACATTTTACTTCTATCATTTTGTATTTGAGTATATAATCTGACACAGCCTTTATGAAAAGAATAGTGCTTTAACGTATGATGAAAACATGTCATTAACTTATTACCTCATTAAGAACCGGAATAAAAGCCATAGATTTGTATTTACAGGTTTCACAGAGTGCAACAAGATTGACAGCCTAGTTAATGGCTAATTCCTGGCATGGAATGAAAGGGCAGACTAATAGAAAATGAAAATGGCTCTCGCAGATACAGCAGTCATTCGGGCAGATATTTTGTCTCGTTAAAGGGTTTAACTGCTCCTAATTTGTACCTACTTTAATGGCGCAGCCTAATTACAGGTCTGGCCTTTATGGAAGATTAGCGGTGTGAAGCTGAGCACATTAGGCCTCTTTATGAGGAGAAAAACAGATAACATCACACCCTCGCGTGGGCATGTTTTGGAGCTGAAGAGCCAATTCGCTGGACGTGACAATTTATGGGAATATGCCTAAACGACATAGAAACCTAAACAGACGTCAATATTCCAGTAATAAAACAGGCTGACCTCGATCTACTTCAGTGCACAGAGCATAAGAATACAGAATCCAGGTTAAACACATGATGTCGCTCTGCAATAACTCAGATGCATCTGACGTTATCTCAAGGCAATATAGCTGGGTCTGTTTTCTGACGTCTTATTGATCCTCAATTTTAAGATGTCAACACACTATTTTCAGTGTTTTAGAAAGAAGAAACCTCGCATTCCACTATTTACTGGCACATTACGGGTCCCGTCCCTTTGAAGGTCTTGTTCAGAGCGCCTTAAAGTGAAAGAAAATGTTTTCCTATTACTTAATTCAATCAGAGCGAGAGGCGGGGGCTTCACGCGCCGCGCGCATTGGGCTCCTCATGACAGAGTCGCCTTTGTTGCGTCTATCCGCCGCTGTCACACACTTTAATTCGACTCTCTTTCTCTCTCATTGAAAACCCTCCACAATGACATTCAATAAGGGCCGCAGAGTGAAAACCTGGTTATTTTTACATATTCTTTCCCCGACTCGGCAGGGGCCCGAGCAAAGGAATTAATCACTGCTCTTTAACAGCACTGCCTTCAGGCAATGACTTGTCCCTTTTTTTGTGCCCAGAAATGACACATTAACCTTAAAATGGATATGCATAAACTTTACATTCAGCTGTTGCGTTTATGTTTTTTCGCTCAACAGTAAAGTAGCCACACAAGTGCAGAAGATCCGTCACACAAATAACCACGGCGACACGAATACGGACGCGAGAGTGGTTGGCGTTTATTCAGGGGGGAAAATAAAGTGGCGAAAATGAAATGCATGTAAGCCCACAGATAGCTGACAGCAGATACCTTCTCATAATGTCACCAGACACGATGAACCACCAGTCTTAATGAAATGATGGGATATGATGCTGTAATTTAGCTGCATGTTATGTACAGTCAAGAGTTGTAAACCTATCTGAAAGTTTCTCCTCGTCCCGGTTATACAGACCCGACCAAGATTATACACATGGCCTAACAGGCAGCTTTGGGTCTAAGACGCATCTTGAATACACTGGCTTTTCCCGAATGTGACGGGAGCGAGTTTAAACTGTGCTCTATGATAAAATGAGAGTGATGATAAAAGGGAGAATGGGCAGTGCCGCCTCTTGCGGCGTGGGTGGGGCTGACAAGAATAGACTACATTATGCAGTTCATTTAGTTAACAAGTGAAATAATGGGGAAGCGTGCAGTGGGAATGCCGAGAGAAAGGCACAAAACCCTATTGAGAGCTACTTGGCCGCTTGCAGCGTAACCGTCACATGGCCGAACCGAGTCCGCGGCGGCTATTTAAGGAGGCGCGCTGCGCCTTCAGCACCACTTCGCTGTCCACCGTCCAGAGGAGAGCACGCTGACACGACCGCGCGCCGGCTTCAGCTTACCACCGCACCGCCAGAGCAAACCAAGTCCGCAAACATGCCGAGGTCTTTTCTCGTGGATTCCTTGATTTTAAGGGAAGCCAGCGACAAAGGGATCGAGAACAACCCACCGATATTCCCGTACGCCATGCACTCGCCGCACCACCCGCACGGGCTGCCGGGCTCCTGCCACTCCAGGAAAGCCGGGCTGCTGTGCTTCTGCCCGCTGTGCATGACCGCGTCCCAGCTGCACCCGTCCCCGCCGACGCTGCCGCTGCTCAAGGCGTCTTTTTCCCCCTTCACCTCGCAATACTGTCACTCGGCTCTGTCGAGGCAACACTCTTCATCCAACAGCCTCGGCCACGGACCGGGGATATACCAAGCTGCGTACTCGGTCCCAGACCCGCGACAGTTCCACTGCATCTCCATCGGTGAGTAGAGGCTCTTTGAACGTGTGCTCGCCTTGGCAAAGCCACTATTTCCTACGTGTTTTCAGACAAATCGCCGTGGCTGACAACTTCTCTTTAATTTGTTTCCCCAACAGAAAACAGCAACAGCAAACTTCAGAGCAGCAAGCGCATGCGCACAGCCTTCACCAGCACACAACTTTTGGAGCTGGAGCGAGAGTTCACCTCCAACATGTACCTGTCCAGACTGAGGCGCATCGAGATCGCCACATACCTGAACTTGTCCGAGAAACAGGTGAAGATCTGGTTCCAGAACCGCAGAGTGAAGCACAAAAAGGAGGGCAAGAGCGGCGGCCAAAGGACTGGATCACATAACTGCAAATGCTCGTCAACCGCGAGATGCTCGGAGGAGGAAGATGATGACATTCCCATATCTCCCTCCTCGTCCGAGAAGGAGGACGTGGACCTGTCCGTCTCCCCCTGAACTCTCCCACTCCCCTCCGAAAGATTTTGAATACAGCCAAAAAAAAAAGACTGTCCCCGTTGTGTTCAGTCGTCTGTACATAGAAAGAGAATATTTAATCAGGGAATTGCCCTGAGTTATTGTATAGCTGTATACATGTTGTACGTTTGTATGTAGTTTTTTTCTGAAAACGGTCCATTTGTTGTTGCCAATCCGATGAGTGTGGTAGGCATATTTGTAAAGACGACCCCCAAAAACAATAGCAGCATTGTTTATTAGTGTTTTGGGGGAGACAGTATTTTGTATACATGCTGACGGCTGGTTAGATTCATTCTTCGCGGATGGAACTGTGACTTCAAATATGGAAAGCTGGAGAGAAATCCCCCCAATGTCACATCGCTGAGATCACTCTGCAATTATATCTTCAGTGTAATTGAAACAAATATTTATTTATTTAAAAATGTTGATACTTAAATAAAAAATATTTCTGAGCGGCAGACTGTTGTGGGTTAAATGATTCGGTCTTTGCGCACCACCGAGGGCGCACAGTGGCGCACGTACACCCAAGGTTACCAGCAACTTGGACATTACATTATATTTACAGAAGATACTGTTAGAATCAGATCAAGTGAAATACTGTGTGATAGTCTTTGGTTAACGTGAATTACACCTCCACACATGGAAACTCTGGCTGCGCCTTAGTGGCAACATGCGCAGTTATTCTATTTGCGATTTAAAATATCATTTTCATCTCCGACATTAGACTACAGCTGCTATGGACAAGGAGTGTTTGTTGTATGGGGAGAAGACCAAAAAGTAATTTACACGGTTCATAATGTTTGCTCGGAGCCAAAGGGAAATTCAGATGGATAAATGGACTTTTTTCCATCCCACATTCCCAACATGCACCGCACACTTCCAGACAAACAAAACGCGCTTGTAGGAGGCAGCTGGACTCCATCCTGGCCGAGTAAATCAAATGCTCAATAATCTTTATCTCTCAAGGGTGATAAAGACTTTGTTATGGGGTCCTTTTATATACTTTCCCCGGGGGACACTCAACCCAGATATCACTCTCTATCCCCTTGGAGCTCTTTTCAAGTTTCCTCCCAGCTGAAATGATCCGTCTCGTGTGCCTGAGTTAATAATCACAGTGGGTGTATAATGGTGCATCATGAGTGTGCACATCTTAAGATATCGATGTAACATGAAAACAAATGAGGAACAGACACAATGTGGTGTCCATGACCCATATGGTTCTTATTGTTAACGCACCAGAGTGGTCAAGTTTATCCTCGGTTTTATGAGCTCCAGGTGTCTGAGACTTAGCACGAGCCTCACCAGCTCGGCCAATATGATCTTTGAAAAAAAAAACGTTTTATAAAATTAGTAGTTAGCATGTAATGTGATATTTTATGACAAATTATTAAATCCACAAAATGAAATAATGTGCCAAGTAAAATAATGCGCAGCATCCTGAAACTAAAATTCAGTATTTTCTGTAAAATACTTTTGTGAGAAAAGTAAAAGAGAAAAGAGTGTATGTGTATATTTTCACTCAAGTTAAAATAATATGTCATCTGATCACTAAAACATCCCCAGAAAGACCAAACCAGAAGTTTAGCGTATAATTCCATTTCCCCGTCCATTTTACGCACCACCACAACGGCCCTCTGACTGAAGCTTTGGCCTTAAAAAATATGTTTATTCTGTTGAATAGTCTTTAATTTATATTTGCTTCCTTGGGAACGTATCTCTATACTGTTTTAAATAGAGTAAAAACACTCAAAGTGCGTACAGCACATTATCTGCATCAGTTTGCCTTTTTGGATGTGAGGTTTCACTTGTACACTTTCATTGAATTGTTCCCTTAACCATTTTAACAAAACTAAAATATTTGCATTTGTTAAGATATGGGATTAGACTATTTTGTTAATTGCACCATAGAGCCCCATTTTGCTCACAACGTCCTCTGCAAAGCGCCCTTTATCCATTCAATAGCCTGGGGGTATGCGCCCTGGGGGAGCTTATACGCTCGCTGCTCCAAATGCTCAATTTATTTATTCTTAATTTTGTGCCGATCAATTCATTGAAGCAAAAAGGACTACGGTGTCTTTTTAAAAAGAAGAAAGGGGAATTGTGGACGTAACCTTGACGGAGCTGAGGAGAGGGCTCCCCTGACGCTGGAGAGCCGCTTGAGTCAACAGGCGCCCATCTAGCAGACTCGCCCTTGTCTTTATTCTGGCTAATTTTTTATTTACGGCTTTTCTTTGACATGTCTCTTATCTATCAGATTAAAAGAACAGCTTGTAACAAATCAGTCTGCACGATTTACAACAGCATTAAAAGGGGACAAAGGGAGCAGGCAGTCAGTACCTGAGAGTCTGGTAGACGGCGCGGCGCTGCAGCTGATTCGATGGTTTGAAAATACGCACGAAACAAAATACTTGAATCCTGAAAAAGAGCCTTTGTACGTTTCTTTAGAAATCAAGCAATTCTGCATGACAAAGGACAATTAATAAGCCGTCTTTTCACGACCAGCAGCTGGTTTCCCCGTCAAGGAAAGTTGGAAAAAATTCAGACTGAATGCGCGCAAAAGCCCTTTGCGCGCAGACAGCAACCCAAGGTGACCCATTTGGCACAGTTAAAATAACCAAGCCGAGGTAAAAGCGAGGGAACTGTCAAAAACATTTAAGCTGAAATATCTTGAAATTGCAAATCCCTTTATGTGGAGGGACGCTGCCGATGTGGGTTAGTCGTACAAAGGAGGTGGTTAAGTTGGAGAGGCTTTGGAAACGGACACGTGGCTTCTCAATGAGAGCCCTTTTGGAACCCGCGTGGCTTGCTGTGGCACTGCACATTCAACACTTTAAACGTTTCTAGCGTGGTAAATGTGTTTAGTAAACCCAAGATGTTAACCTACAAAACCTTTATGAAATAGTTTATGAACTTTTAAACAGTAAAGTACATTTATAACGTGTGTGTTTACACATTTCACAGGACAAACACCTTCTTCCCAGGGCTTCCAAGCTCACTTGCAAATGTAGAGTACTAAGTTATTGTTGGGAAACGGGAGGCTATTTTCAAGGGGATGTTTTTTAAACAAGTATTTTATAGTTGAATGCACTTTTATCTTCATATTTCAGAACTTTATGGTGTTTGGGGGCGTGTTTTATTTAACGTGCAGCTGTTTTTAACCCCCCCAAAAAATGTAAGGACATACATAATATGAATATTGTGTTTTTGTGTATGAATTGAAAATGGCAAATGTTTTACTTTTGCAATAACACCGGTGCAGCAACTACATATTAATTTAGTTCATGGTCTGTATAAAAGTGTTTTTTCTTCTACATTTTGGCACAGCTGCACCCAAACAAGTCGATGGACTGGTAAACAGTTTGAGTTCCTTTGTGGTTAAAGTGGTAAAAATGGAACAGCTACGTGTTTCATTGTGCAGCATGTTAGGGTGACAAAGTGTGTCCTGCCTACTGAAGTGGCAGCAAAGGAAACCGCTCGGCACCGCATTGAACTCCGACTGTTTTCTGCTGCAACATTTGAACCCATTCAGCTGTATATAATCTGTTTAACAGCTAATCAGTAATGTAAGATGAAGGGCCGGCACGCAGCCTCAACTTTTCCACACTTTCCCCCCTTCCTCTCTTCCTCTAATTGAATATTCAACGCGCGCACCGCGCTCTGCCTTTTTCAGTGTGCTGGAGAATGCGCCTTTCTAATTCTCGGCCCATACACAAGCGGTGTCAAAGGTCGAGAAATAATGAACTGCATACTTGGAAGTGACCTCTGCAAGCGTCAAACGCCGCTCCAAAGCAGATCCCGCGGGATTAGAACTGTGGTTGAATAAAATAAGTATATAAACTGACATGTGGATAACATTACAGTGGACTTTCCCCCACCATTGTTTGACTAGTGTCACCTCCACACAGTCCGCGTGTTTACCTGCTACTGATACATTTACTATACATTTAATTGGACTGTAGACAGTAAAAACATAAAGATAGTGTCAGTTCCTCTCTATTAGTGTATTAGTTACAACACACACTTGTTGTGCGTCATCATTCGTGAGTCCTACTCTGCATATAACCTACATGCATTGCAATACCGTATACTGTATTTCGTGATTTATGCCGTTTAATAACTGCAGTGTGGCCGTTTGGACTGTATTGTGGTTTCGCGTACGCGCACCAGGCAGTTAAAGGTAACGATCTATTTTGAAAAGGACGGCCGAGACACAAGTGCACGTCTGGTGAAGGGAAGCTGCTCGCGCGCACGAACCACGTGTATACGCGTGCACTGCACACGCGCGTGTGTGGATGAAGAAAGGGTGAATGTCCCTTCGTGGCTACAGAGTAAGATGAGTGTTCGGGGCCGTTTCTGGGTCGAAGTACGCAGACTCGCAGCGTGTCCGCCGGGTTAGTGGCTCGCTCAGAGGTGCAGTGTGGAGCAGGGGCGCCATCTGGTGGCAAACACCGGACATAGTGGATTTATACGGACCTGCACAACCACACTTTGGAGAATTTTGACAAAGAAATAGTAACAATAACGCTGTAGCCTACAGTGTTATTTCTGCAAACTATCCCAGATAGGAACACAGTAGCTTCTCTAGGTCCTATCCACAACACATGGAACCGGGTCCAGATTACACTACAGCTTTCTACAGGAAAGCAAATGATATAATACGTTGTAAGACTGTTATTGACAGGTGGACTAACAAACTGGACAGTCACTTTTTGACTGAACATAAATTCTACATGCGTTGGCTCAAATACTTGAAAAACTGAGACGAAGCATAAGCAGAGATTTATAGAAGGAGATGAAGGAGGAAGAAAAGACACGTCCAGAGGAAAGTTAAAAACCTCATAGGTTGCTTGTATGTTTTGCCATTGTTTCACTTGGCAAAAATACTGCCGTCAGTAACAAAGCTCATATTTATGGTGAGTAATCTTTGTGAGTATTGTAATCATTCATTCAGGTCAAAGATGAAGAGAATTCCTTTCAAATGACGCTAACAATGCCTGATACCTGTTTTTGGTCGCTGGCAGAACCACTGACTCGTCATTTTCATAACTTTTTATTCTCGTAACTTTTGGTTGTAACAAAACACTCAAGTGTCATATGTACATTACTTCAGGTGCCGCCATCAGATCCTCTCATCTCTCAGTTCTCTTGTTTTTCTCATGAATACAGACGCTTCATTGTCATTTTCAATATCAACAAGTATACAAAAGTTACAAAACAAATTCAACGACGCTTATATATCTCATTTCTCAAAACATTTTGGAATGAAACACTGAAGTCATTCATCCACTCCACCCACACTGAAGTATAAAAAGCACTTTGACCTCAATAACATCCACACTTATAGAAAATACACCGTAGCCTCCCGAAACGATGTCATGATCATTGGCCCTAAAGCTGAATACATTAGATCCCATGTTTGTTAAATGCAAAGAAAAGAGACAAATCCCGGAGATCACCTGACTTCCACTCAAACACCAGGAATACAGTCAGCGTGCACAAAGTCAACCTCCAGTCTACTGTCAGCAGAGCAGCTGCAGGGTTTTACTTCACACAATCACATACTCTTACTCTTGTCTGCAACACTGCTTCTAATTATTGCCAAAAAAACTAATAACAACAGAAAAATGGGCATAACAAAACAAAGCAATTACAGAAAATAAAGATACACATGATTTAAAGTTCTCCTGTGGGTAAATACTATCAATTAAGTTTGTGATATATTTAAATCAGAAAAAGGAATTTCCTTTTAAATATTAGTTTTAAAAAATCACATTGATATCAGCTTATCAATAGCTACATACAGTATATATGTATCAAGTTCATATCATTTGTATGTTAATAAAGGAATAAATAACATATCTTCATCTACATGATCAAAATCATGGCCGTTTAACTGTTTAACAGTTTCATTGTCAGATCTTCGGTTTACCTTTTTTTGTGAACTTTTACTGCACACTTCCTGTATTCACGGCCCCAAAATAAATGCACTGATATGAATATTTATGTGAAGAGGTCGTTCAAATCATTTGAATATGCCATCACGTCATGCTTGGCGTGTTTGTTTATTTAACATGACTTTATTCTGATTCTTCTCAAACTGGGGCTCGAATCCAGACATAGAGTAACTGTTTTCCAGTAATCCCAATAAAGGGTTTGGTGCTCACCAGAAACAAGGTGAGCTTTTTATTTCCACAAGAAAGTTATTTTAGAAAAGGACGATGCTTTTTTTTAAAAGGCCACTAAATAAGAGAAGAGAATAAATACATTTAATGTCAGCTTTTTGGGAATATTTCAACCACATCTTCCTGAGAGGATGGAGCTTGCACATTGTGCTATCTCCGTAGCAACTGAATAAACATGTTGGAACCTCCTGAAAAAGCAAGATGACCTCGAGTTAAGATGTCCCTTAGTTGAGTTTTGTAGAGTTTACTTGTTTTTGAAATCCTCAGCTTGGGCATTGGGGAACTGAATTACTATTTTCTGATATTTTATAGACCAGCCAAGGAATCGTCTATTTGAGAAAAAGAATCGGAAGTAAAAATCATCAGGTGCAGCCCTAGATCTCAGTCAAGCTTAAATGGCTTTCACATACATTATGGCTTCCTCAACTCTTTCACACTGACTTCAGAACCAGAAATGCTTTAATCACAGCGAACACAACGCTGTGATTTACATCATCTTCCTTTCGGTTTCCCTCGTATATCTATTTACACACAGCCAGTCCCGTAGTCAGTGAAAGCACCTCCAGTCACTCGATCTGTCTGTGGCTCCTGCTGTCGAATATCATCGACCTCCTCTGGGGCTGGTAGAAGCAGCTGGTTGACGTTTCCAGTCTCTGTCCACTTTTTGGAATAGTCATTTTGTTCTGGAGGGCGATCCCCTCCGCCATCTCTTTGGAGAAGACGTTCCCCGCCGATGAGTCGTTCAGGCTCCTGATGGACGAAAGGAGCTTTCCGTCGTCTCCCGATGGAGGATAGTCCATGATGGGAAAAGGAGGGCTGAGCAGGATGAGACTTTGAGGCCTCTGTCTGTTCCTAAAGGAGGGTCTTTGTAATACGTTCCCCCTGTTAGGTCTGGGACAGTCTACAAACACTTCCAGACTGGGCGCGTGTCTCCTTGTGATGACTGGCAGCTCTGGAGTAGACGTGGTCTTCACAGACTCAACATGTTTGGGTTCAGGCTCTTTATTCTCCAGCTCCTCCTTGAGGTCTGACATCATTGGAGGAGGTGCAGCGTTGCTTTTCTCGCCACTCATTTTCGGATGCTCCTTTTCTTGCTCCTTCGCTGGGTCGAAATGCTTCTCCTGTCTGGAGGGAGGTATCTGACTGTACTGCACCTTGGGAGGGACGACGGGCACGGCCTTGGCCTGGCACGTTTTTATCATGAAGGCTGTTCGCACCGACGACACGCTCACCGGGGCGGAATTCCGCCGCAGAGGCGCCTGCCGATCACTCAGGAACAAATCCAACTCTGAGGGCAGCCTGCTGTTCACAGATTCAGAGGAGGTCAGCAATCCTCTGTGACAAGAGGAGAACTCTGATGAATTACGATTTTGCTGATTAGAAATGTCTCTGATGCATCGATGCCCCAGGTCTAAGTTGAGTGAATACGGTCTGTGTTTAGAAAAGCATTTTTCCTCTCTTCTGTCCGCCTCATAAGACATCTGTCTGTAAAACCTATGAGATGATACTGTATTCTTCTGCTTTGCTGCGATGCATTTACCTGCCTGAGGTTGTGCTGTGTTACTGCTGTTGACACTGATCCCTGCTGGCAAATACGTCCTTTTAGTATCTGCTTTGCTGCTGGTGGTCTGAGGAATGTTTTCCACGCTCTTACCGAGCGGCTGTTTGTTGTCGTCGACTGAAGGAGGTGAAATCTGAGTGCTGAAGGGTGAGAGCTGTTTAAACAACTCCTCCACATCGGGCGAGTGGAGCGGACTGGTGACCCACTGTTTGGTGGAGCTAAAATCCTCCCAGGGCTCCACTAAGTCCAGCTCCTCTGAGTTTCCTCCGCATCCTTCGTCGTTGTCGAGTCTTGGCAGCTCCGAGGTGCGACGTCTCTCCTCCAAACACACAGACAGCCTCTGGATAACCTCCACCTCAGGAATGACCTTCTTCTTTGCACCATCACAGGAGACGTTTCTGTCTCCTTGAGGAATTTCATGTTTCTCTGGTGTTTTGACGGTGTCATCTGTCCCTGAGAAGCCTACAACCGTTGGAGTATCCTCTATTGTCAAATGATTCATAACTTTATCCAAACAGGTTTCCTTTAAAGGAAGGTAGCACGGTTTGTTTAACGGTGGCACTTTTAGATGCAGCTTCTTCTCTTTTTCAGCCACCACGTCAGCGCGGGCGCTGTCTGTGTTTTTGTGAAGAGAAAATAAGATGTCAGACTCTGAGGGTTGTTTCCTTGCAGAGTCTGATCCAGTGGTGATGACACGAGCACTCGGAGAGGTATACGAAGGCTGCTCCCTAAATAACAAAGTCAGAGACGGAGAGCTGCGGCTCCGTTTGGACTTAACATCCATTGTTAACTTCCTGCCCTCGAAGGTGCTCTTGGAGTCGAACACGGGTTTGAAAGTCTCATCCAGCAGGTCGATTTCAGGTTCGGTTATCTTGAGTTCTTGGTGGAGGTCGGACCACAGTTCTTTCCCAGTAGAAGATCCCTCGTCCTGGGAATATAAATGAGAAAACAAACAAAAACAGAAAGGATTATATGTGATCAATATGATTCCATCATTCATTTACAAACCAAACACAATGATATGCTTTGTTCTGGTTTGAGTCAAATATATGTGGACAGTATTCACAGCTCAGATTACCTTTCCAGAAATCATAGAGCGTTGGATAAAAGAAAACTATGTAAATATAGGATTACAACTCAGAAAGTTCCTTTTTGTAGCAGGAATATTTAGGATTACAGTTATTTTTACTTGTAAATCCCAGTTATATGACTTCCTTTATTCCTGAGAATTTAATGGACCAGTGATTAACCTGAGGGCACCTAAAACTAAAACAATACTGATACCATGTTCGGTTTTACTTGGTATGTTAAGCCATTGAACTTGAAGTACATGATTTACCAGTGGCAGAGTTATCTGCTGGTTGTGCGCTTCTTTCCCAGGAGATGGCGCTGTGTCTTTGATTTCTCTTGCATTTGTGAGGGACTCTGGTTCCAGTTCAGAAGTCTTCATCCCTCCTTCTTGCACCACTTCTTTCCCTACATCTGGATTTGAAAAAAAGTATGTTTTTTCATGCATCCTTTTACACATGTAGGACTTTGAAACGTAACAAGCCACTTTGAAATGTGATCACATGTCCTCACCCTCTGGCAGGACTCTGGAGTTTGCCTCCTCTGTGTTTGTCTTCTCTGTTCCTTCCTGCTTCTTGGGTTCCAGTCGGGACAAAGTGTTGCTCTTTCCACCGTTGCTGCTCTGCTCCGAGCTCTCTTTGCAAGGTTTCAGAGCAGCTGCTTTGTCCTTGGCGGGCCCCCTGCACGGCGTGCTGTTGGAGCTGATAACTGCCGACACACGCAGGGGTACAGAAACGGCGAAAGGCTCAGATATGTTGACGGCTCTGCGCTGATGCCGCGGTGAGGACTCCAGCGGGAAGAAGCTCCCCGGGAAGGAGGGCCGAGAGGAGCTGTTGTGTGAGGAGCCCGAGTACAACATCCTCCTGTTTTTCGGAGAGGTGGGCTTGTAGTCTCTGAGGTCATCGCCTTTGAACACCTTCAGTTGCTCTGGCAGTGTTTTTTGAGGGGTTGCTGAGGCATCCGGTGAGCCCTTCTGGTCCATGCTGGAGCCCCAGCCACCTGTTGCCCCGCCGGTTTTGGTCCCTTTAAACTCCCAGTTTTGGTCGTGCTCACTCAGGTCATAGAGCGAGTCAGATCCCAGCGTTCTGGATTTTACATCTGAAACAAACATGCTGCCGGATCCACCGGCTGGACTGCTTCCTGCTCTGTCATCATCTGCATGGTAAGAAAATAGCTTTACACTGTCACATTCATTCACTCTCACATTCATTCACTCTCACATTCATCATCTAGCTCCTTACCTGTTGGTAAGGAGCACAACGACTCCATGCTCCTGGATGGACGAAGAGCTGCCTTTTCTGTTGGAAAAACAATGACATGATGAGGCTTTGAGTGAGTTCAGAAGTTGTACAAAACATCTTGAAATAAAACGTGTATCGTCTGTTCATATTGTAAGGTCAATGATGGACACTCTACCTGTCCCTTGTGCTCTTATGAACACACTGCCATTCCGGCTCAGCTTTCCCTTTGAGTCCACAGACCGTCCCAGGTTGAAGATGGACTTCCACTTCTTGGATTTCCCAGAAAACTTCCTCCTAACGGACAAACAGAGATTATTAAGCCCAGTGCTATCCGACAGAAGGGATACATACAGTATTTCAATGGACTGAATCCAAAGCCGTCATACTTGCTGTCTGATAGGTCTATGACGGTGTGGTAGAGCGTGGCAGTGCTGGTATCAGGCAGGCTGTTCTCTCGCTGGCGTTCTTTATGCACAGGATGGTTCGGACCTAAGGAACGGGCCTGGGCTTCTTCCAAGCTCATCAGTTTCATCGGCCCACCCTGGCCACTTATCGGGAGCGTGGCGTACTTCTCCCCACACGTCACACTCGGCCCTGGAGAAGTATAATAAGTCCGCGTTTTCAGTGGTGAATTAGACCAGGGGTTACCAAAGTGGGGGTCGCGAGGCACCGATGGGGGGGTCGCAAGAGAATCTTACTTTGACTGAGATGTTCTTCTGGTAAGTTTGCACATGACAGCAACAATGTTACACTCATACGTTACATGGAGATTACTTTGACTTCAGTATCCTGTTTTTATCGGATCTATCTGTTTGTTTATGTAAAAACATATCGTGGTTTTCAGGCTGTTCTGTTCAGGCTGTTATGCCGTGTTTTGGATACACGCATTCTTATGTTTCAGTCGCCTCCGGGGTATTGGGGTCGCCAGTCTCTGTCACCGTTATTTTGGGGGTCGCAGACTGAAAATTTGAACATTTGTATGCATTTCTGTCATACCTTCTTTGGGTTTGATATGCACAGCATCACTGAAGATCTCCTCTGTGTGGTTTAAAATGAACTCCACCACTGACTGTTGTATCCGCACCTCCTGGAAAGCCATGTCTCCGTTACTACATGACGACTCGATATCTTTAGATCTAAGAAAATCAGAGATGAAAACAAGAAATGTTGAGATGCTTTACATTTATCCATATTTTCCAAAACCTTAAACATGAATAGTAAATTAAAGGAGCTAATGGATAACGTGTTTGAAGCACATCTGTGAAGCTAAACTCACCTTAACAGATTTGGAGCCCAAACCAGGGCCAGGTTACGTGTATGCATGTTTGTTGTGGTGCTTAAGGTGGCGAGGTGGGCCAAGTGCTTAGTGAGGTACTCCAGAGTCCTGAGGAGAGTGGACACACACCTCTTGTCACATCTTTCTCAACATAATTTGTAAAACCTGGCTCACAGGACTGCTGCCAGTTGTGATAAGAGTGTAAAGGGCTGGACTTCACCTGAAGTGAGGGGTCGGCAGTTCCTTGATGACCCCTTGAATGTGTAAAAGTCTTTCATGATCCCCCTGGATCAAGACAAATTGCTGCATGCAGAAAAGAAAGATGATGTGTTGAGTTTATGATTTTGGTTTAGAAAACCATAACATGATTCTGACTTCCAGTAGATACTTAACCCCAAGCATTTATTCAGTTCTCACACTCTGCAGCGCTCTTGAAATTCTGTCTGATGATCTTTAATGTGTCTGCATGCATAACATCTAACATCTGTTTTATCCCAGATCAGCAGTAAACACGGCACTAGCTGGTAAACTATGATCCGGCTCCATCAAGCCTCCCAACCAGTTATCTACTAAACAAATGTAAACCGTTTTAATGGTTTTAAACCGGAGTGCGTGCACTAATGTGACACACACTCATGTGATTGAGGCCCAAACAGCTGAGCATATTAGCTGCATTTCTTAGTCATGTGTGAGTTGGTCAACACTTGCAGTTGTTGAAAGTTCCTCCTGTGCAGTCTTCTGCCATAATGTGTAAAGGCCAAAGCACAAAGTCTAAATGACATTCTATCAGTCAACCTAGTGCCAAATCAACAGGTTTCATTTAAGACACTCAACTATTTAAAAGGTACAGATCCTGCTCAAGATGTTGTTAGGAGGTCATTCCTTCCAGGACAACTTAGCAAGAAAGAGAAACCTTGTTTTTTTTAAATATATCGCCATGTGAGGAACTAACTTTTCCTAAAACACTGCAGTACTGGGGTTTCAGGCTCAGCAGCACCACATGTATGAATGCCAAGGTATGCTAATGGCCGTCAAGGTACACAGAAAGTGACTGAGAAAGCATGAAACAACCACAGTTTAGTATTCCTTCGCTCCTGCTCCTCTCTAACGTCTCTTTCACAGCTTCTCATCCAGAAAACGCTTCGCTCTGGTATAACGTAGAGGTTGTGTCATCCACCGTTACCAGCTAAATTAGAACTGATCTCATTTAACTTTGAATGTTTTTGCTGTTGCTTCATTACAAAAGGACCAGAACCAAAATGGTTTCTTTGGCTATAAAGTGCAACATAACATGTTATATTATTTGTCAGAATAACCTGAGAATCACACAAAAAAAACACATAAAATATAAAATGGAAAATAAATCAATCTTTTACAATTCGTTTTGTCATACAATTTATGATTATAGGCAGCAAACTACTACTGTTAAGAACAGAGATAGTGAATGATAATGAATGATACTTTTGATTAAATTACACTAGACAGCATGTTGTTGCTTTCAGTCGTCCTGTATTCTCCAGGGAAGAGATGAAAACAGCTGATCAATAGTGAGCCAAAGCGATGTAGGCCTCACTCGTGAAAAATAATAATGAATAAGTTCTTAGTGCTGACGCAACTATAGTGAGGGGCCGTGCAGAACAAATAGTGCTCATCGGTGTTGGGGGTTGCCTTTCTGTCTGTTACTAATTACTCTTTGTAAAGCATGAATCTGCTATAAAAACACTTCAAGGACTCACAGGATGGTTTTGTTTTCCTCTTTAGCAAAACTGTAAATGTGAATGTACTCACAGTGAATTTGCTGTATAGCTCGTATGTGAGCAGAGGATTGGGTAGCTCCCTGAAGAACAGCTTACATAAGGAACCCACACAGTGGATGTCCTGGAGGTACACTTCCTTTGTAAGGTCAGGGCACGCCTCGGAGCTGAATTCCTGCCTGTACACACACACACACACACACACACACACACACACACACACACACACACACACACACACAGAGTTAGCTGAATGGTTTGATTGTTGCCACAACTGCAGCATGTGGCATGTTCGATTGAAGTCGACCAACTTTGTTGTGGCAAAAATAAAACATTGCTAACCAAGAAAAAACAACATTATGTTAATTGAAGAAAACATCCATTCGGCCCGCATGGATTAAGGAAAAAGAAAAGTAGCTGCACAGATGCTAATTTATGGGCATGATTTGATATAATATTTGATTTAAGGTAGCTTTAATTTTTAAATTAACAGGGCGTATACACACCAGTAATTATAGAGAATACAAGGTTCAAAAATCTTATCAGCTCATAATATTTCATCCGACATGATGTCTGATGCCTTAAAGAGCATTGAGTACCTGAGACGCTGGATATTTGAGGTGACCCCCGACAGTCTGTAGATCCCGTCCACAATCCCATGCTCCTCAATAAACTCTGCACATTTCTTCAGAACCTGAGGGACTGAAGAAACTGTGTTGGTCATGTGCTTTTATTTTCTGTCATATTCTGGACGATGATCACATTAAATCTCACAAGCAGAAAAGGAAACGACTGTAACTCTCATGCTTCAGTGGTAACAATGCATCCAAGCGTGACTTCATGGTATATAGGGTTTGTGTTTTCTATTCCTTAGGGCTGCTGATTGTAGGTGGACTTTGACAGGAAGTTAAAAATGGTTTGTTTGTTTCAGAGGAAGGTTGACACACCCAGTCCTTGTAGCTGGTATTACTTACGACATTTCCTCTAATAGAAAACGGCTTTAGCAATCTTACCACTGACCTATACAGCTTTCTGGACCACCTTCTCCACACAAGTGTGTTTACCTGCAGTTTAAAAAGAAAATCTGATTCATTTTTCCTCTAAATCATGTGCTTTAGTTCAGTCTGACCGCAACTTCACTTTAGCTAATAATGAAAGTTTGATTACAAATCAGCAAACCCGTCATGATTAGCTGTCTTTTACCCGTGAAGGTGGAAGTAACAGACCACAGATGAGAGGAAATCACATGGCGACTCCTCCTGGCTCCGCATTAATCTTAAATAAGTGCAGATATTAGGATCCAAGTTTGACCTCTAAGCTGTGTGTTCCACATCCTTTGAGAGTGCCATACGTTGCCTTACATTTTTAAACATTTTGGCTATATGAATTTGTTTATTCCACGATGTCTCAGTAGTAACTTATCCTAATGGCATTTCATTTTAACTTCCCTCTCATGTCCATGTCTTGTTGAGTACAAAACCAAAAAAAAAGAAGAAAACCATCCTCCACAAAATAAAAGAATAATTTCGGCAATGGTTCATTCTCAGTAATTGCTGCAGACACCAGGAATATGCCGTTTAAATTCTCATCTATTTGACTTAATTGGACTTTCAGTGACATGCCTGTGGTCAAATGCAATTCTGGAGCCTTAATTTAGCGTTTCTCCGTCTCTGCACTGAGGGAGGATCTTCTAGTAGACTGGCAACAAAAGTACCGTTTGGACTGAATTTTAAAGGTACTTAACGATGACATGTTAAATTAAATCACGTTGTGTGGCAAAGTTACAATTGGACTGTCAACGTATGCAACAGAGTCAACAGATGCAAGTTGTTTGTTCCTACAATCATGTTAAATGTTCCATTAAACGTTGAAAGTGCAGCTGCTGCTCAGTGTTAACAGCCCTGCAGGCTTTTTTTGGTCAGGTTTTATGAACGTATTTTATGGTAACATTGGTGTATGTTGATGTTAAAAGTGCAGGTCATAAAGTTGAAGTGGGATGATGAAGGTTTGTGTGTTCCCTCCTCATGTTTGACTGATTTAAAGTTGCTTTTCTGAAATTATTGTAATTTTAAAATATCAACATGAAATAGGCCTAAATGTTATTACAAATGTGTGAATTTCATACCTCCTTTTTTCTTTCTTTTTCTTTTTTTTTTTTTACATCCAACGCATTCATCTTCTATATATATATCTTTATTATATCAGTGTTCAATCATACAAACGTGAAGGTTCCAGACTATTATCTCTATTTAAAGACTTTTTGTGAGTAGAAATGTATAACTTTGCATTGTCTTTGTGGGCTTAAAAAAGAATCAACATTCTGCTGGATTTTCTGAGGTTTTGTTGCATATTTGGATCTATTTCAACACTTAACTTATTCTCTAATTCCCTGCTCACAGATAGATAATAAAATAACTTAGTTTTAATGGTTTTAATTTAACATCTCCTTTGTGTCTTGCTTGCGGTTCTATTCAAACACAGTGACGATGTCACCCTCTGACCAGTCTAAAAACACAACATGTCTGCTGGACATCCACGATGGAGAGGTCTGACTCAAACCTCCTCCCTCACTTCCTGCACGGAACGCTCCGCCTCACACAGTGTCCACTCCAACAGGTCTTCCTTAAACTTATCCTCAATACCGCTATTCATGTGCCTCTGCACGTGGGATCTCTTTTGACATATCATGGTGCTCCCCCACCCCTCCAGAAAAAATACCACAGATGACCGATGACCAAAAGAACGTACTATGGAGAAAGGGATAAATTAAGATAACGAGCCCGACACAGTTTTTCATGATACATTTTGTTTCTCTTCTGTTTTTATCTCGACTCATGATTTCCTCTCATCCATGGGCAGCAGCACCGCCCAGCCGTTTGTCACACACAAAACCAGTCACAGGAACTATAGTCACTGTAGGAAATTGACACAATAAAATTAAGGGCCACACCCTAAGTCAAAAATGACCATTTAATTTGGCCAATGTGTGAATGAATGACCTTACTACAGTGAATGTAAAACACGTGAATACCTGCTATTAATATATGCAATCTTTGAACAAAGTCTGTATTTGTTATATGGAGACACGTCTCTCTTCTGTTTGAATTTTACCACATAATGTGTATGTAAAAGTTATATATCATAATCTAGAAAACGACTTATTAACCTCAATTTTCAGTATAAATGTTATTCTGTCTGATTCAAGTAATCAATGAAAGAAAGTGTGTGTAGTTTGAAGAAGCTGCTAGAAAGGAGTATTAGATTTTAAAGAAGGCTAAATGAAAAGTTTACCATCCTGTCCTGAACTCTGGAGATGTTCTATCAGGTCACAGCCGAACGCATTTTCATTTCCTTTCTTTTTGGACTTCAGCTTAGTCCCTTTATTCTTCATGTGGCTCCAGTTAGTAGTCCCGATGATTAACACAAACAGATCCTTGGGAGCACGGCGATCGATCCATATGACCCCCGACAGAGGTTGAGTTAGTAGGTCAAAAAGAAAAGCAGCCACATAGAAATCCCAGCAATCGGCTCTGAAAATTCCACATCCGCTCACATTCTGACTAACCACGGTTAGAGGCTGAGAGCAGAAGTGACGTCACATTTTGACTTTAAAGTCCTTTAGATTGTCACAACTTGAAGTGATGATCAAAGAAAAGTCATGCTACGACTGCTGCCTTCCCGGGACGTGGCAGTCTGCTGCTTTATCTCTGAAGGATTTGCAGAAACAGCATTAGAATCGGTTGGTTTCCTGTTTTTTGTTTTTTTTTACCCCCAGCCTGTCTCTCTCTCTCTCTCTCTCTCTCTCTCTCTCTCTCTCTCTGCTGCTTTTTATCTCCTCCTCTTTTCCTTCTTTCCACACAGTCTCCCCTTTTCACAGGCTTCTCTGTAGCCGAGGAAGCATATCAAGAGGGGCAAATTCCCCACAGGAACATTAGTTTTTTATTTTTAATCTGGTTTCAACTTTGACGTTTATAGAATATTCTATGTTTAGAGATGGACTCGTGGCAAGAGGTCTTTGAAATGTTGAGACTGAAAAGAGGAGGGAATTGCTGGAGGGGAGGAGAACAGCTGACTTCTGTTTCTCTCCTGGTTTAGGAATTACTGACCTCTTTTATCCATTTTTTTTTCATGTGCCCAAAATTGGAGCTAACGGGAAAGCTGCTCTCTGCCTTCCTGAATGCTCCCAATGTATACAATTTCCTGTGCAAAGAGCCCGGGCTGGAAAACAAAAACAGACGGGTTCTGAAGGAAGAGGGAAGTGGGAGGTGACTGAAGCGAGGGCCTGAAGGGCACAGATGGGAAATGGGGGGGGTAACACACATGGTTCTCGTTACTAACCGCAATGCGTTTCATGTTTTTCTCCTTTAAACTTCCTTCGTCAGACCTAATCAATAAACGCATTAAACGTTCAGCCTGTAAGTCTTGTACTACAGTGTCTTTGCTACTTCCTGTCTTGACTAAATGTACAACCTCACACTGAGACACATGTACATGGAGAGGAAAAAACTCCCCGGAAATGATGATATATTCCTCATATCTGTCGCCTTTTAACCATTTCACATGAAACATTACAGATCCTCAAACTGAACAGCTTTCCCTGAGGTGATATTTTAAAACCTGATGAGTAACTGCAGTATGTCCACTGACCACAGTGATTTGCATTGGAGACATATTTTCCAATAAAAATAAAAAAGAACTCGGCAGAAAAGATACTCTGTTTGTAAACTTTGGTTTGTTGCTTGGCACACACACACACACGCACACACACACACACACACACACACACACACACACACACACACACACACACACACACACACACACACACACACACACACACACACACACACACAATCTATTCTTACTCATAACTGCGCAACAATTGTGGTTCCCAAAGTCACATTTCTGTCCTGAAAGCATATGAAAGCTTAGCATACGGCTCTAACGGGGGATTCAAGCTGTGAAACAACACTGACCAATGAAGTTGATTTAACTTGTTTGCTCACAGTTTTCCTTTTCGACAGATACAACCTTATTATTCAATCCAATATTCCTTCCCTTTAGCTCTGTTCTAGTCTCTAACCCTGGGAAATGTTTTGTCTCTTTGGCTCCTAGAAATGGTCTTTCTAATGTTTAATGCTGGGCAGGTATATAGTGTACAGTTGGTGTATCATCAACCCTGGACCTTCATGCTGGTCTTGAGGGTCCCACTATAATGCTGGGCTGCCCTGAAATAATTTGATGGCCAGGCATAACTTTAATTTTAAAAAGTAGTTTACTTTCCATCCAATAGATAAAGCCTTTTTTAACAGCGTGAACCACCATGATCCAAGTTTCTATTAAATCTAAAGCTCAGAGGCATTGCTTTTCCATGAATATTGCTTTGCTCTTGTTTTTGCAAATAAATATATGAACATCCCACTTACACATGAACACTCAGGTGAGCGTTAACTATATTTACAAGCAGCAACAATACAGCACACTTCTCCGGTGTGCTGTATTGTATATACCAGTGGCATTTGAACGTATCTAAGTGGACTAGTTTGTGTTCCGTTCTGCAGAGTTGATCATTTTGTGCTAAAAGTGTTTTGTGAATGTTGCATGTGATCTAGAAGACTAGGCTCGGCCTCAACAAGACAAAGCTTTCTTTCTGCACCATAGGAAGAGGAGATGACATCATTCTGTCCATACAAAGCCTCAGACACCCCGCTCTTTCTTTGCACTTGTAAAAAAACAGAAAAAAGTCTATGCTGAGAAGATATTTCATTGTATCTGAATAATAAGAGGTTATTCTTATCCTTACGTTTAGCACATGTCCTTTATGTCCTCAGAGAGATGCAGCGCTGTTGTATTTCTGTAGAGGTATTGTTGGGATATCGTGCTGACAAAACAGCTTTTTAAGGGAATGTGAGCAGCTAATTTGATTAACCAAGTGTTCAACTTAATCCAAGCAATTTTACAATTACAACACAACTGGCAGCATACATACTTGTGCATTCGTATAAAACTTATGGAGAATTTTAGTTCAGTCTTTTGTTGTTAAATCAGGGTAAAGAAAACTTGTGTGATTTGTAATCCATGCTATTCTTCCTGTTTATTTATGCGTGTGTGTGACGTCTTCTCACACTTCAACCAGACTTAAATAGGTTGTTATTTTGTTACATTGATGAATTAAGGCTACTGCTGCGCAAATTGCGGGACAATAAAACCACTCTTTCCATAGTAAACAAGGAGAAGAGACCTCACTAGAAGTGTTTCCAGTAGTGGTTGTTGTGCTTTCAAGGCCCCGTACTGGTCAGATCTACGTACTGCAGGCTGGTGCCATCTTGGTTACATGCAGCATACTACTCCACTCATACAGTAAACATAATCCCATTTAATCCAGTAATGCAGGGAATGATCTATGGGGTTAAAAAGGAGCAGGGTGTTTATCCTGAAACCATGTTCAAGTGCATATTCTATCTGTTGAACCAAAGTGGTTGTGATGTTTGGCCGGGAACACATAAAACCACAAGACAATTCATAAGAAAATACTATTTATTATTCAAGTGTTCTAAAGAGAAAATAACCCTTTTAGAAGTGAAATGCATAATCTTGTTCTCTACCACCATCTGGCCCAAACAAAACATGACAAATCATCCCAAACGGACATGCAGACATTCAAAATAAATCCACCAAAGGACATTCGGAAAGAGTTAATATGGCGTCACTTTGAATTTCATACAATGATTCATATAAAGTACAAATTTAATTAAAAATGTCAGTGAAATTTTTGATGCTACGATATTACCACGATTTTCTTGGTTGAAATCATTTTACAAAACCTTATTGAGAAGTTATAGTTATGTAGTTACATGTTTACATGTAAAAGTTTACAACCCACAGTAGAAAAACGATCCTAAAACATACATTCATTATTGAGATGCGACCATGAAGTGAACAGACGACCACCAACAGATTTAGATTTTTAAAATGCATAACTCTCATTGAATATGATCTTCTTCATAATGGCTGCAGCATACATTGTACATTATGAAGGGTTGTTCAGTTCACTGTGTGAAGTTTAGAGCAACCTATTATAAAACTCTACTCTAACAGTTATGAATATGAAAATACAAAGGAATGGCTCAAATAAGCTGTAATCAAATTTGTCACAATAGTTAGTAATATTGCTCAGTCTGGAAAGATGTATTTGCTGATCAGATAATAAAAAAGGAAAAACATATGGTAGTTGTAACATACCAGCAGCTACACTACCTTCAAGATATAAATTAAGTAAAAAACATCACTTATTGAACAAACCGATATGACTATTTGCATGCAATGATCAAAACAAGTATGCTTCACATCCGATAATTATATAAAGTTATATTGATCGGTCACTACGATTACCATTTAAAAATGTTAAGGTAATAAATAAAAACCCACCACCCATTACTTCCTGCTTAAAAATCAAGCTACTCTTCAAGACAAAAACATTGTTCGTCCGAAGATGTTTAAGGTCATTAAGTTCTGGAAATGAAGCCAGTTGACACGCAAGCATTTTATAATAATAATAATAATAATGTAGCCTGATTCTAGAGCAGCCGGATTCTAAATGACCAACACATTATCAATTTTCACAATAAGATATTTCACTTGATATGATCCCTCCATATATTATTATTGCTCGGTGGTTCTTGATGTTTTCCCTCTTTCTGCACACAAGGTTCATCTTTTGTCTTCTTTACTACAAACTATATTGACCTTCTGCATGACCGTAATATTACCAGCAAGTATTAGATGAGGAAGACCTCAGATATCTAGAATATAAAGATTACTAGGATTTCATTCATATGTTCACATTGTCCTCCATTAACAAACACCAGCAGTTTGGCTCTTTGTCTGTGGTTTTATTGTTAATGTCTTTACCAGAAAACATTACTGGGACCCCACATAATGTTTTATAAATAATAAATAGAGTATGTATTTACTAGTTTTTTATTTGGATATTAATCACTGTGCTTTAATGCTGGATAATAATAAAATATGACAAGTCTTTTTTTACAGGTAGTGTAGCTATTGTAATTATAAATGGATAAATTAAAAGTAAATCAAGGCCTTGTTGCTGTTTTATATCTGGGATAAAAACAAACAATCAATGCACATTACTCTTATGATTGATCAATTTAACATCATATTACCGTCTACAGTTTGTGAGGCGAACATGTCCGTGTAAACAAATCTATTAAGCTACCAGTCGACCGTCTTGTTGCTTTGAAGAGTCCTGGAATCAAACCTAAACATTAACTCAATTCCCTATAAACGGCTGTTCTCGGTTATCTGCGATCTGATTTGACTTCTGAGAAATATGTGAGGTCACGACATGCTATGTAGAAATATTAACGGCCCTGCACTAACGGAAGCATCAGAAGAGAGTTCAATCAGTCTGTGCCTCCCGGACAGTCCTGAGACAAGTTCCAAGTAAGTGACAACGCCTGGGTCAGAGGGGCCTTTAGTCAATGCAGCAACAGAAGCACACAAAACACACATTGTGCATGATTTGTAGGTTTTTATGTCAAAAATTAAATGTATTCAAATAATGAGTTGCAGCAATTTATATATTTGACCAAAGCCAAATGAATTGAAGGGAATGTTTTTTTCTTTGAGCAGGCTGTTAACAATGTGAAGAAATGAAATGAAGGCAGCTTGATATGCAAAGAAATGTGCAAATATGTAGTTTCCAGCTGAACATAATTCTAATATATTAACTACTCAATACAATGTGCATTCTGTGTGCTTCATATGGTGTCTTATACACATGTTGTAGCCTTTCTGCACTCAGTAGCCTAAAGACGCAGTAGAAAATATATCATAAAACAGTTTTTGGTCACAGCTTCCTGTTTGGAATCCCAGCTCTATGGCTTACCGATGTCCACAGTCACGTTCACATAAAGAGGCAGCCTCTCCACTGACATAGTCTTATATGAGCAGCTGTTGAGCCCGTCCTTTCTCCATACCAGTGGTGTTCGTCCTAACAACCTCATCCTAGGAAGCAACCAGAAATAATAATACGTCAGGAGATTAAATCTGCAGCACTAATCCGGGTGCATACATTTAAATGACCTATAATGTGCTGAAATAAGCATGACACCTCTTCATTTACTGACCTGTCTTTGTTTATTTCATTGCCACTGTCCCGTTTGTGAAACACCATGGTGTAGCGAGCTATGTCAGCAGGCGGCCGCACTATCTTCATTTTCTGCAGCTCAACTCTGCGAGACAGCAGAGCCACATGTGAATGAATGAGGGAATACGCTCCATTTGCTCCAGATGTCATCAATAGAAACACACAACACTGTCGCTCGTTCCTGTCTCACCTGATGCGAAGGTCATCATCTTCTCCGCCCCAACCCCAGTACGTGTTTGAGAATCCATTCACTTGAAGAAACTGGTCTTTGGTCATAGCTGTGACTCCTCCGAAGTAGCCTTTGTAACGCAGCCTGAGAGTGGAAGAATATGAAGAATCTTAGTTCAAATTCTGTATCAGAGCTTTGAAGATAATATCCTCGTTCATTCATATAGGTAGTATAAACATAAATATGACTCATGACTTGCAGTAAATGTACTCGTAGTTGTATACTTACTTGTATCCTGTGGCGTTGCGGCCGACCACCAGGTGTTTGGGCTGCTTGTCACAGAAGTATAAATTGTGATCATTTTCAGGAACCAGGTCCACATCATGGAAGATGAAGCAGTCCCAACTGTAGTCTTTCAGTGCCTCCAAATACCCGACATTGAGTAATTTGGCACGGTTAAAAGTCGCATCACCAGCCTTAAAAAAAACATAAAACACAATAAAAATCACAATCTGCTGTTTTTTAACTGAAGATTTCTAACAGATAGGAAGGTTGGAGTACGGGGTCACAACAGCTGCAGCTCAGAAAATGCTTTCATGCTACTTGTGTGGGACAGTTATTGAGTAGCTTTCATTGTGGCAGTGATGTCATCACATCCAGGCTATTATAGGAAAATAGACGGCTTAGCAAGTCAATCTGAAGGAGTTTATTGGGCTTTATTCTGATTTATTTTTACAAGTAACCACCATGAAAGCCAGACACTGCCTCCGTGGAACCAGATGATCAGAGGAACCAAAACATGATAAAGCATTTCATAAAAGGATACATATGAGGCTCTACCAGGCGTGGACCATATATTGCTATTATATTGATATTGAAATATGGTGTGATCGTTGTCTTTTCCTGTTTTGAAAGGCTGCGTTACAGGAAAGGGATGTCATTTTTTGAACTTACCAGACTGCTCTAGCTGTTATTTTCCCTCTCAGTCAGTGTATCCACATTACTGATGATTATTTATCAAAAAGCTCAATGTGTAAATATTTTTGAAAAAAGCGCCAATGGCATAATATGGTTGCAAATTTGACATCGAGGTATTTGGTAAAAAAAAATATTGTCGTTTATCTCCAAATAAAAAGCTCTAGGCTGTATAAATGTGTCTAAACACTGCATTCAAACTATAAACTAATACTTTAAACAGTGCCTCTCGTTATAACCTTACTGATAATCATTCTTCTTGTGCTCGGAACATTATTTGGTTGCAGATGATTTGCCTTTGGCATGTGAAAGTGTTTTGGTTCACTGGTTTCTTTGTTTTCAGTGGCGGTGTTTCCGTGCATCGCTGAACATGAGTTGTTGCTTTCATGACTTTAAAGTCACAAAGTGTTTTTCAGCAACGCACTGATAGTAAAACTGCTGCCCAAACAGATCTCAGTTATTTAGAAAAGAAAAAACAATTAAGCAACGAGACAGTTTGACATTTTTGTCATTTGAGATAATACGAGAACATGAATCCATTTTGCTCTACATAATATTTCCATAATATTTCCCAACATTTCTTCAATTCTTCATTGCTCTATTTTTCACCCGATGAGAGCCCTGATTAATTATAATCATATTCTATATTATCTATATTCTAAATCAATATTTTTTGTACTACAAGCACAAGCTGATTTAATAAAACAATGCATGATCTGGAGCCTGTATACCTGCTGGATGACATAAATGGCGTAATGTAGCTGCTGCCTCTGCAGAAAGGGGTGCAGGTGATGCAAGAGGTAGAGGAGGTGTCTCTCTCTGCTGCGATGAGGGATGAGGATCGCTACGCTCTGCTTCGCTGTGCAGTCGGAGGGCTTGTACTCGCCTTCAGCCACTTCTTTGTTGTCATTCTCCACATCCTTCAGTTTCAGAGAGGATTCAAAGGCTAGCTTCACAGCTCCCTCTGTGGACATTAGCACAAAAGACAAGCTGAGTGTTGGTGATCATTATATGACGATCATAAGTTATGACTCATAACGCAGTAAATATAATCATTTCAAACAAATAGTTTAAACCTGTAAACGACAGACAGTTCACAAGTATTTTGAGATTACTCTGGAGGTTCATATACAACAACTTCAGCATGTACGCCCAGATTAAGATCATCTATAATCATGCATAGCACAATCAACCTTTACTCTTGTTTTGATAAACTAATAATGTTCAAGGTGACATTAAAGGTTAATGATCGGCACAGAGCTTTGTCTAGTTTATTATTAGTTATCTGCGCTACTGTTCTTTCATCTACATGGCCATGGAGTCAGCAGACCGGTGATGAATTTAAAACAGAGCACAAAATCAAGGATAGATTTAAATTAAAAATGTAAACCCCATCAGCCAAAGCAAGAATACACACAGCAAGTGTGTCACCTCTTTTCCCTGCACTTTGCATATACCTACGTAGCAACGGTGACTCCTGAGGGCAATCGACTTCTGGCGGTGGAGTATTTAAGTGAACGGGTGCCGCTGTCCAAGTGTCGAGTTTCTCCCTCAGACTGTCTTCTTTGACAAGAGTTTGTGGTGAGGTGGCCGAAACGTGACCGAATTTCACCGTTTCCCCTGAAAAAGTTGTGATCCACACCAGCACCGACAGAGAGACAAGGAGCAGCAGAAAGTATTTCCCCCTCCGCAAAGTCTTGCACACAGGCGAGCAGAAGCCCATAGTTGTGTGACTGCGCTGATATGAGAAAGTAAAAGTGCTTTAGACGCTTGTTGGTCCTCGTTCAGGAAATTTCCTCTGTGCACGACAGCCGCGGTTTCACTATCCAGTCATCCCATGGTGAGGAAACATGCTGCCGAACTATACAGACAATCAGGTATATGATCACTGTGAATTAAGGGAAGTTACTGGTGAAAATCCATCGTTGAACCCTCAAAATCCAGTTTCAGGAGGTGAGGCCGAAGTTCTCCAGGAACTGTGGATTAATAAGGAGAGAAAGGATGTTACCGCCATAAACTGGCATACATCATAATCGAACGTATAGGTTATCCTTTTAAAAGAGATATCTCCATTCCATACAACTGACAAAACACACCTGAGAAACAAAACCAAGATACGGGTTACGTGTTCAGGTTCCTCCTTTTCTTTTGTTTGTATTTAGAGCCATTTATTCTGTTACACCCTGCACTGAAAGAGCTTCCTGAACGGTCGTTTTACACCCGGTAACTAGGTGTAACTATACACCTGTCTTTTTGTTTTCAACCTTGATAAAGGTTAGTGTCACATTGCAGAGCCTCACCTTTCTCCTCACTTGTACCAGTGTTATTGACTGAACTTAATCGACTGACTGATGAAATGATCTTCTCCAATGACTGGTTTCGTCTTACCAGTTATTCAGTTCACGACTACATTTTAGTTGTTGGCCATGAATCCCAACAATATACAAACACAAGAGGATAATTAAACAGGATGCAGACGATCAATACAGCAAGGCAAGGTTGTAAATCAGAGCAGTGACGTAGAACACGTGAACCGTTATATCCATACATGTTCACTGGCAGGTCTTGCCTGTTGTCTCGTAGACGAAAAAGACGAATTTCTTCCATTTACCCGCAAAACGCCTCCCGAGTTGCCGTACATTTGGGGGTACTGACAGTGACGAGCTAACATTGGCTAGCTCTGGTAACGCCTACAGTTATACACCGTTATTAGTGCCACATTAGACTCTTATTACAGGATATATATTACCTTTTACATCGCGGACGGCTCTTTCTTCTCCCGATGTTTTAAAACAGCAACGCTCAAATGTATGATGCGACCCGGCAGCAGCAGCTCTGCGCGGACAGTTAGCGTAGCTGCTGGCTAGCTGACGAATGCGGATGTAAGACTGTAGAGTTACTGTACAAAGTGCTGTAAAAGTTAAACATTAGCATTGATCTAAAAGTCGCACACCGGCGAGCCCAGCCTCACAGTGTGACCTTATATCAGTGAAACGCCGTCATTTCCTGATCTAACGTTAGATAACAATTGGCACATCTTACCTTTGACACAAGATAACGTTATTATCGGTTATCGACCCGGGAGCAAACAACACGGTGTCAAGGCAACACGAATACACAACACGTCTGCAGCTGCTGGGTGGATTTCATACTAAAAGCTTTCGCGTCGGGCTGCGACAAATACATAACTCTTGTGTTTCTTTTTCGCTTTGATTTTGAAGGTAGTATCAACAAACAGGAAGTCATTGTTCTTTGCGTGTCTTGTAATGGATACTTCCGTTATGTTGGATTTCAAAGTAAAAGTCGTCTGCTGATGTTTGAAAACGTTACATTATATTTCTGAATTACATTTTAACAGTATTATTTGCAGCGCTAATGAGGCAGTTTATATAGTGGCGGGGTGGCCAGGCTGGGACCATTTCACAGAAGCATTTTTTTCTGCGTAGCAACCCACTGTAGCTAAAGTCACTTTATTTTGGGAAGTAACTCTTAGAATTTGCATAAAGACCAAGTACACAATAAGGACTCATGACATGTTTTTTTATGCAACCCTCAATTGAAATAAACCGAACTCAAACATTTGTTACAGTTATGTTTTTTTTTCTTTTAATTGGTGACAAAGCTCACAAGATCAATTCGGCTACATAAGATAATTACACACAAGACAAACTTACAGAAGTTGCATTATTTTGCATACTAGCATTTGGCTGCCAAGTCTCGTGCAATATCTGTCTCTTCCCACCCTGCAGATCAAACATAGACAACATGCTGGCTCTCTGCTGGACGACGCTGGCTCTGAGGATAAAGGTCTTGTCCTCCTGCCAACAGAGGACGTTGGTTGTCCAGCTGCTGCTCAGGTCAGCCATGACACTGGAGGGCTCAGCATGTCATCGTCCTGCTGAGCGGTGTGGGAAGTCCTGCACTTCCAAAACGCCTTTTACTTACTTTTTTATGTCTCCTTCTACTTCAACCATTTTTAATAAGGATCAAAAGAGAAACAGTGGGATGTGTCCTGCTGTTGTTTTGCCCTGTCGACTTCAAATTCATTTGATTAATATCTTTTACTATATTGATTTTATTTCTGATTTTGATTTCACTCAAGATTGGTCTCCCTTTGTTTTCTGTATTGCAGTTGTATTTTGTGGTTAGGCCGTTGGGCTCATGTGTAAGACTCTACTCTCCCTCACTTAAATGGGGTGGATTTTACAGCAGATTTTTACTGAGGTATATTTCTTTAGTTGCAATTCCTAAGGTGGCATTATTGAGCTATACATGTTTAACTAGCCTTTAGGTACATTCATTTATTTATTCATTTAACCATACACATTCCCAGGGACCTGAAGGCACATTTACAGAGAATTAACAAACACTAAGTATTTCTCTTCTCAACTCCAATTACAGGAGCCTTTACTTGGGAATTATTTTTAAAAAAGTACTCGCATCCCTTTTTTTTTTTTACAGTTAGTTAAAGTAAAAATATACATAACAAGTAAATATTGAGTGTTTAAAAGTAGAATTTAATTTCAGTATACAAGTATTATCATCAAAATAACATGCAGAATGGTCCCCTTCCATATCGTAATAACAAATATGTATATTGTTTTATTATTAGTTCGTAAGCCAAGTGTCTTTTTTACCCAGGAAATAGTTACAGCTTAGTTTCTTCACACTTGACAATCGGACAGAGAAGATAACAAGAAACACGTCCCTCCCCTCCATACCTCCTCCATACTGTCTGTGTAATGGAGGCCTATTGCGAGGATGACATTACCATGTGAGATAGGTCTGCACTGTTTGCAGTTGTCAGAGACTTGTGATAAGCAAGCTGCAAGCACAGAATGTAATCTGAAAGATCTACCCCCAAATATCCCCCTCGACCGCCATCAGCATGTTCATTGCTTTGTTTCAATAAGGTTTTTACATTTATTCTGATCTATATTTCTGAGAGAATTTGGGTTATTTATACCGGCATGTTGGTTCATGTTTATCATAGATAATACAACTTGGTATGTCAGAGTAATTCAAGTAATTTCAGTCTTAGGAGCTCCATAATTTTGCTTTTGTGCTTGTATTACACCATTAGACATAATGTGGGAAGGAAACTTTGTCTGGAGGGGATCAGAGAAATACAACCCCACATTTTATACAAAAGTGTCTAAATTGGAGATGTTGTGATTCAGTCTGTGATACTGTGCTGGCAGCAGTGATGATTCCTTTATATAAAGAAAAAGAATAAAAATGTTTTCATACTTTGCAGTATAATACACCCTAAATACCGTGGCAAGAATTTGGCAGTGCCATGTGGATGGACTCTACTTCCCTTTCTTTTATTGTCTTGACCATAATAGAACGTAATTACAAAGTATGGAACATTTTGTCGACATCCTGTAATTGTGTATTTGCAGTGTGACTCATACATCCTCTGGTCTCGCATATCCATTTAAAGAGACTGTGCTGTCTTCTGGTCAAACATAGTACCAGTCAGGTCTTTGTGCTGAGCAAGGCGTGCTACCTACACAGTCAGTCTGTCAGTGTTAGTGTTAGATAGAAAGATGGATAGATGGATAGGACAACAAGACAAGACAGGATAAAATACCAGTTCACTAAAAAAAAAATCAACAATTTAAGGATCTAATGTAATGTTTTATAATTGTACAAAATCTTGCATTATTATTATTATTATGCTAAGTGTATATCAGGATTATGCTTGAGAAAAAAATGAGTCACAGGTTTCAGGTATAAAGCAGTATCTTAGTTGGACTGGACACTGGTTCTGAAAATGAGAAGATGAAAATGTACATGCAAACGCAAAGTCCAAAATCCCGTTAATGCACCCTATTAATGGGATTGATGAAGCTGATGTTTTCACACATCTGCTCTCACATCAGCGAACTCCTCCTCGACTCCTCGAAACTCAAGGACAGAGTAACTGTTCCACTGCCAAAGCTCACCCTTGGTTTATGCTTCCCTGAAGTCGGGTCACAGTCATTGCCGTTGGTCTTGAGGCTGATGGATGAGGATGGAGTTGAGGCGGAAGATCCGCCGATGCTGCCAGACTTCTTCCGTGATGCTGTGTTATGTTTCAGTGTTGCTTTGGCAGCCACTTTAAAAGCGTGGGCCGCTGTGCTGCATCGGACTTCCTCGATGGTGTTCCTTGAGGGTTTGAAGAGGATGATGTAGACCTTGTTGAAGAAGATACAGGCCAGCAGTCCAAAGCTGGATGCCAGTATAGCGATGACCTCCACAGCTGAAACAAACTTGCCATAAGTACTGAAGTACGCAGGGATAAAAGAGATCCAAACTATAAAGAAAATGAGCATGCTGAACGTTATGAACTTGGCTTCTGTGAAGTTTTCCGGAAGTTTCCGTGATTTGAACGCAAAGAAGAAACATATAGCGGCCAGGAGGCACGTGTAGCCAATAAGAAACCCAAGAGCCATCACAGATCCCTCATTGCAGGTGATGAAAATGATCTCATCGATGTCGTGATTTCTGTAGCTGGAAGGAGGGGCGTTGTAGAGCCACACCACACATATCATCACTTGGACAAATGTGCACAGAAACACCAAGAGAAACTGTAGGTTTAATCCCCACCATTTACGATGGAGACTCGTGGGGATCTTGGCCTCAAATACCAAAAGCACCCTGTTGGTTTTCACGAGGATGCAGGAGATGCAGAGCACAAAGCTGATTCCGAAGGCAGGTTGGCGTAAGCGACATGTCCAGTCCTGTGGCTCGCCGATGAAGATGAGAGAGCTGGAGAAGCAACAGATAAGTGAGAACAGGAGGACGTATGACAGCTCTCGGTTTGTGGCCTTCACGATTGGAGTGTTGCGGGATCTGACAAAGACCGCCATCACAAAGGCTGTCAGGACCACGCCCAGTACCGCACATATTGCCAAAGCTATCCCGAACGGTTCTGTCCAGGAGAGAAACTCGATTTCCTTCAGGAAGCAGAATGTGTGGTTCTCATTGGACCAGGAGTTATGTGGACACTTGGTGCAAACACTGGCATCTGTATGAATAGAAAAGCATCTGTGTTAGAAGTGCAACACTAGCCAGGTGTAACATTAGGAGATGTGAGATTGTGTATCTCAGTACCTCTGTTATTACTGTACTCTCCATCTGAGCACTCGGTGCATTCAAAGCAGCATGTGGGCATACTGTCTATGATCCCCTTCCTTGTACCAGGCTCACAGTCCTCGCTGCAGTTAGAGAATGGCACCTATAGGATGTAAACAGATAGAACAGTTGCAGGGGGGGTGGAATACATGAACGGACACATCATTTACTAAACCTTCGACTGACCTCAGAACTATGTCCGTTCCACAAAATCTTTGTCTTGTCGATGGAAAGTTTGGCTCCTCTCTTGACGTGCATGTTGTAGTATCCCACCTCCTCGAACTGCACAGAGCCGTCCTCAGCACATCTCTGCCAGTTTATAATGGTGTATTTGGCCGCCAGGTCTGCGTTCTCATCAAAGTGCATCTTTACCCCCATGCTGTTGGTGTAGTTCAAATGTCTGAGCTGCTTCAGGACCTGCAAGGCAGAACCATAGGATCAGATGCTCGGGGCTAAACGTGAATGATTTGGTAATTAATTGCTTTGGTTTTGGGTAAATGTGTCTTACCTGCCATGCTTCCATTTTCTTTATGTCTGCACAGGAATGGTTGGCAAAGAGTCCATGTCCAGGTGTGCAGGTGAGTATGTCCTGCAGGGCCTGTGCAATGGAATAAACTGCGACATACACATTATAGGAGATACGCAGGTGTGTGTAGTCCAGGTACGGGGTCTCAACACTTGTGATGTCTTCCTCACCCGTACACAAAGGCCTGAAACTAGTGCTGTCGTTCTCACTTTCTTGCTGCCTCGGGCTCTCCGCCAGATAACAGTTGAAGGTTTCTTCCCAAAACTCCCTGACAAATTCATTATGACTGTCTCTCTTTGGTTGGACTTGCTGTAAGAACTCTCTTAAGCCAGGTATGTGCCCTGCCTTTAGAGCGAAGCCAATAGTTCCCCCCACAACATCAAGATACTCTGGTTTAGCAATAAGAGAGGAGCTAGCCCACGCTTCGCTGGCTAACCAGATCCGATCCGTGATGTTCCTCCTCACCATCTCTTTGATCAAAGGCTCGATGTCGGGGCCGCTGGCAAACACAACGATGACTTTTGCAGTGGAGTTCTCAATCCTGTCCGCCAGCGCTTGGATTTCATGATCCTCGAAGTACTGAGAAATAAGTTCATTTAGGTGGATGCAGATGTCTCGCTCCTCCATCTCTTTCTCAAACTTTTCAATCCCGGGGCGTCCGTAGTCGTCGTCCGAGGCCACAGCGATGACCCAGTTCCAATCGAAGTGCTCAATGATGTCTGCCATGGCCGTGGCCTGGTACTCGTCTGTAGGGATGGTCCTCATGAAGGACTTGTACTGATTCTTGTTGCTCAGCAGACGGCTAGAGGAGGCATAGCTGATCTGTAACGGTAAAGATTTCAGATAATCTAGGTTTTCATTGTGTTCTGCTTGATCATCATTATTCAAAAATAAAGGTTTAATCATTTAGTTGATAAAAACAACTTGAGTATTGATGTAGCCACTCTTCTGTGACTCACCTGAGGAATATAAAAAAGACCCAGCAGGTTTGCGACTGCCGTGGAGACCGCGGATCCAGCTGCTCCTACCACTGCAATGGTAGCTGGGATATGATCAGTGCAGTTGCAAAACTCATCTAAATTCAGGGAGTCAATCTTGTTTTGGGCCACAAAACTAAGCGTAGCCTCCAGGGCTTTTGACACCGTGTTGCATGTGTCAAAGATCCTGTAGCCCAGGGTGATGTTGGGCAGGAGAGCGCTGCTGTTGTTAATCTCATCGATGGCAAAAATCATGGCCTGAAGCCAACGGAAACCACGGAAATTGAACCTGTAAAAGCAAAACAAGGCATGTATTTAGAAGAGGTGAGGCCACTCATTCTGGCAAATCATATAAACCTTAAAGTCTCAGAACGTTACCTGACACACTGTGTGGACTCGGGCCGAGCTGCGAGGTCTTGGTCTTTGGACGCGACTCCAAAGTGTATGGGGAAAAGACCTCCGAGCAAAATATCCCCCGTCATCTGTGCTCTCTGGTGGGGCCCATACGTTGAAATCACATAACTGGACCCCAACACTATCAGGTATCTCAGTACCAGTCTCATCTTGCTTTTCTTTCTAACAGGTAGGATTATTTTTCAACAACTCGCCAGACAAGTGTCCTCGGTATTATCTTCTCCTGTCGATCTGCCTGCTGTGCTGTTTGGTGTTAGTCATGTTTGCACTGACGAGATCGTCTCACTGTAGGGAAAATGGCAAAAACATGTTATGCTTTCGTAGTCAAAATCATTCAATATAATTTAATTAAAATAAACATACGTGTTCGAAAGAAAACTTTGTCTTAGTGGAAAGAAATCCAATAAACTCCACTCACACTGAGCTCACTTTCCCATACAAACAGGGTGAGAGTGGTGTTTGACCTGAGGCTATTATTACCTACTCCAGCAGGACTACCCAGTCACAAACCTTTTTTAAATTTTGGATACTTTTTTTGAAAGCATCGACTGCTCTAGTAATGTTTCCGAGAAGAGAATGAATTTGAACATCTCACACCTCAGCAATACTGCAGTCATGCTGCTGGAAATACCCGTCTCCAACTGAAATAGAATCTGGATTTACATGAGTGAAGTCACACTCTAATGACTCTCCTTCCTGCAGGAGCCCAGACTCACGCTGTGGCCAGTGAACCCAGTCGCCATGGAGAGAAGCCTGCTGCATCTGGCTAATACTGCTGGAAAAATGCTGGGGCAGAGCTGTGATAATGAAGTGACTAACGGCTGTAAGCACTACTGTTTGCCGTATTAACCGTTATTGTTCTACATGAACTCTAAAATCGATTTAAATTTCTTGTTGCCATCACCTTTGGATCTAACGCATATTTAGCATTAAAATATACATTTCAAACAGAACTATTGTAGAATATAATAATTAACAAGAGTCCAAGTTTAGAATTGAATGTCCCCTGTGGCTATTTTTGTAAATAATAATGATAAGCCAAATAATTCACACATTTTCTACCTGTTTCAAATTGCAAAAAAAAAAGTAGATTAACGCAATGTATGTTTTCAAAGCAACACCTGCATAGTATTTGACCATAATATTATCATCTGTTTAAAATGACTGATTAATCCTGAATCAAAAAGTAAGCTAGCATTGGCTGAACTATATAAAACAGTTATTCAGTTCTTTTTAAACTCCCAAATGAATAAAAATGAAACATCCAACGTGTCAAATAATACAGAATGAAACTCACCCGCTCGAACTCCTGAGTGTGTGATTTAGATGCACTTGAAATAGTTCATCGGCAGGTAAACGCAGATTTGAAGGCCCTTTTTCCTAAAATATCCGGGGTGTTGAATGAATTCACTGGACAATGATGTGAGCTCCTGAACCTCTTTGTGCAGATGAATCATTAACAGGGAGAGGGCTAGTCCATTTCCTTCAGCTAATGAAGTCTACTCACAGTTCACTCCTCCTGAACTAAGTCATCATAAACTAAAGTTGGAGAGATCTAGAGATTTCATGTCTATTCTTAGCACAACATCACAGGAATACAAACTTTCATTAAGAGTTAAAGTGTTGTGAAGTTTATCTGTTTATCTTCCCTCTTCTGTCTACGGCCTTTGTTAACATGTATTTCAAGTTGTTTAAATACTGGATGTTTGATTATATAATTAGGAATATAATAATTTTTCAAGCACAGCATCTTATGAAGGTATGTATTTAAAAGTACCACAGTGCTATTTGTATTTATATATTATAACTGATGACGTGATGATGTGACCTCATGCGATTGACATCCGCTGATCGGTTTTCCAGGTTTAAGTTGACTCTTTTATTGCATTTTGCCAGAAGAGCTGCAGCGTGATACCAGGAACCCCTAGAAGCAGTGGATCGCACCGTTACGTTCCTCAAACAATTAGCTGCTTCCTCATGCTCTGATGAACGAGTCTTCAATTCGTTGCCGGGCAGATGTCTCCTGTGGAAAACACTTTGCTTTACAACATGTTGACTTATCCGCGGCACAACCGGACGCCGTGTGTCCACGGAGCATCGGGTACATGGGATAAAACAAAAAGATGCATGTGGAGTTGTTTCAATCTTCTTCACGGCCGGAAGGAAGTCGTCAACCTCTCCATCAGTTACCAGTTAAATTGAGTAAACAGAAGCACAGCTGGACTGCAAAAAGAAGACATGTTTAAGTTGTTTGATTTGATCAGCAGCAGGACATTCATAAAGTACAAAATGTTTTCAGAACATGCATTAGAAGAACTGCAAAACGGCCATTATCAATCCCAAGCAATCAATATGCAGTAGACTAGATTTTGTGTATTAAATATTACTGAAAGGGATTCCAAGATTTTGTAGTTGCTATCACCATTCTTTGCAAAGATACTATACTTCAACTATTCTACTTTCTAAAGATAACCATAGAGGTCTAATAAAGACGGTTTTAGTCCAGAAAAGCATGAAAATGAGACGTTGGGAAAGGTGATAGAGAACTGAGTATTCAGGTTTCTTGAGATAGAAAATGCAATGAACTGAAAATTACATTATTGAGTGAAACACATTACACCAGCTTTGTTTTCACCCATAATCGATTAATTTCAGCTCAAAGTAGAATTAAAAAAAATCATCTTAAAAGGGCTTAAAGATCACACCAACAGCCTTTTACTTATTGTTTTAATTAGTTTAATTAAAGTGTAAAGTGACGGCATCACCTCATGCTGTTCTCAACAGGTTTAAAATGAAATGCCAGGAAGTGGCTATTTTGTCAAATGTTGTTGTATTATGGTTTTTTATAATGTATAACAGAAAATGTTCTATGTAAATACTGTTAACTATTATTTGTTTTGTTTGTTTTCTTCTAAAAATCTAAATCACAAATTAAAATGATTCAAGTAAAATTTGGCGTCAAGGCCTTCCCGCTTTATGAAATTGTCTTTTATTGTTTGACATTGCAGAAGTGCCCTCCAATAAATCGTTCTCATCCCGTCTTTTTTCAGAAATGGCACATATGTCTGAAATGTAACATAATGTGTCAAAAATGTTGAGCAGCAAAGAGTTCACAGTGAATGGATTTATCCTCAGAAGTGTACGCTGCAACGCATCAAAACAGTCACACACACTGCTGCATTCAGCTGAAGAGGTAAGCTCGTCTTTCTTATATCAATGAGTGTTTCATAACCATTTACTTATTAAATGGTAAGCTGCAAGACTTCCTGCGTTGCAGCAATTTTACAGCACAAACTGTGAAATGACACGGTGGCATTTTGAGAATGTAATCACCTTTTCCCGTATGCCTTCCACACTCAATTTTAGTTTCTAAATATTTGCAGCATTTGTTTTTAACAAAAGCTGAACCTTCGATTTCTGCATTGCAATTCTGATAGACTTGAATTTAAGAGACAAATGGTGTAAGTGAGTATATATGTTATGTTTTGAATTGTTGTATATTAAATCTTTATGTAAAATCACAATCTGTGCTATTTTTAAACCACTGTCTGGGGCGTTTACTGGTCTTTAAGTTCAAAAGATTAGCTTCAGGCTTGTTTGAGCCATTTGTGTGCTTCTTTATCTTGAGCAATCAATGATACCCAACGTCTCGATTAATAGGATGCCTGGTGCAAAGATACTGCTGTTCCTGCAGAGCCTGTCGCGTAGGAAACCTCTGGAGCCCGATGGAGAGGTGTCCAACTTTAAGCGATGCCTGACCACCCTCGACCTGGTGGCCCTCGGGGTCGGCAGCACACTGGGGGCCGGCGTCTACGTACTGTCGGGAGAGGTGGCCAGAACGGTGGCCGGGCCGAGTATCATAATCGCCTTCCTGATAGCAGCGGTGGCCTCCGTCTTTGCAGGACTTTGCTATGCCGAATTCGGAGCTCGTGTTCCCAAGACTGGCTCTGCCTACCTCTACTGCTACGTGACCGTGGGAGAGATATGGGCTTTCATCACTGGCTGGAACTTGTTGCTGTCTTATGTCATAGGTAATGATAGGGCCACACGCTGAGTACATTTACTGCATGTGGTGAGTGTTTATCGTCATCTTGGAAAAGGTTCTTTTCTAAATACTTCCATCCTCTGAAATTTTGTCATGGTATTTTTTTCAAATGAGCCTCAAATCTAAAATGTCCTCAATCCTGATTTTCTATGAATCTAACCTTTTGTATGTCCTTTTTTTTAATATAAGGGACGTCAAGTGTTGCCAGAGCATGGAGTGGGACCTTTGATGATCTCATTGGAAATGCCATTGCCAACTCTCTGGGCAAACATGCAGCAATGAATTTACCTGGATTAGCTCCCTACCCAGACTTCTTTGCAGCTGGCCTCATAATGCTGTTGGCAGGCAAGTTTCATAATCTAATAAACCATAAACCCGTGACTCGTCATGAAATATTTGAATATATGACTGTTAGTCACATGTGAAATTGAATGGAATAACAGTAGATAACCCCATTTTATAATATTTTATCATTACACATTGAGTTTCTGTTTCATAAACAAGGGGCCTTTGTATTCACGATCAGCCTCTTTCCTTTCTAGGGATTCTTGCATTTGGTGTTAAAGAGTCGGCTATTGTGAATAAGGTTTTTACAGCAGTGAACGTCCTCGTGTTGCTGTTTGTTATCGTCTCTGGATTCATTAAGGGGGACATCAACAACTGGTACATTGGTGAAGATTCTTTCCTAGATGGATATGAGTAAGAGCTCTTCATTTATCATCACAGTATTGAACAGTAAGGTGACATTTCTCACTACATGTGGGTTCAAAATATGTATTGTTCAGTCTGTCAATTATTGTTTACAGAAACTACACATCCCTGAATGACACCTCCACATATGGCAGTGGAGGATTTTTCCCTTTTGGCTTCGAGGGAACATTAGCAGGAGCAGCCACGTGCTTTTATGCATTTGTTGGTTTCGACTGCATCGCCACAACGGGTAAACTAACACTGATGCAGCACACTGCAGGACTGAGAGAGGATGCAGGGGCATAGCACGATATAAGAGACAAAGGTTACGATATTGTAGGCTAACCCTATCTGTAAGCACAGGCACAGCCCTCTACTGGACTCTGGTAACCCTAACCCAATTATAATGTCTGTTTTTCTTCAGGAGAGGAGGTTCAAAACCCCCAGAAGTCGATCCCACTAGGTATTGTGGCGTCCCTCCTCATCTGCTTCCTGGCTTACTTTGGTGTGTCTGCAGCCCTGACCCTCATGATGCCGTACTATATGCTCAGTGCTCACAGCCCGTTGCCTGTGGCCTTTACGTACATCGGTTGGGGCCCTGCAAAGTATGTAGTGGCAGTGGGATCCCTCTGCGCGCTTTCAACAAGGTATTAAACGCAGTGGTGTCATTTACATACCCAACTCAACCCTTCAATTTCTAGGGTATTTAATTCTGTACAGTAAAGGTCCTGTAAATGAAGATCATTGAAATCACGTTGGCAGATTAAAACAGAAGTAAATAACATGTTTGAGCTTTTCCCCACAGCCTTCTGGGATCAATGTTCCCGATGCCCCGTGTCCTCTTTGCCATGGCCAGGGATGGACTTCTCTTCAGCCCTCTCAGTAAAATGAGTGACAGACAAAGTCCCGTTATAGCCACGCTGGCTTCAGGGGTGGTAGCAGGTAAAACTGCCCATACATGTAGCTTTTCTTTGTATTTTTATGAGTCTTTTTGAATATGTTTTTGTTACTAAATCCAGTCACACTACACTGAAAACATGTAATTATTTATTTGAGGGGCAATATTTGGTGAGAGGCTAATGTTGTTCCTTTACAAGCGGATTGTAGATCAACATAAAGTGAGAGTTGAAATGTGATTTATTGAAATTTGTATAAGAGGAAATATTTACATGCATTTAAATGAATCTCATCATTAATATTCATATCTTTTCAGCTATTATGGCGTTATTGTTCGACCTGAAGGCGCTGGTTGACATGATGTCAATTGGAACCCTCTTTGCCTACACGCTTGTTGCCATATGTATCCTCATATTAAGGTATGATTCATGTCTATCATTAATAATGGTTAATGAGCTAATAGAACACTCTGATCAACTGTAACAGCCGGCAGATACTCTGCTGTTTTCTTCCATGTAACTACCTTCACTGATAATGGCAAAAACAAAAATGTATGAATAATATAACATTAATCTGCATTATAGACAGGGATTCAAACAAACTGATGTGAACCAGGAAACAAAAAAACCACTCAACCCGTTTAAATCACAGCTTTATCAATATGTAGAAATAAATGGTATGTAAACCTTTCTGTGCATTCATTTACATGTTCTTGCTTTCACAGGTACCAAGCAGAACTCGGTGAGGATTCAAGCTTCAGCAAACCAGAACCCTTTTCTGTTACTGGAGTATTATTCCCTCCTTCACAAGCCACCTCACGGACATCCAAAAATGTGTCTCTTTTAACCGTTTTTATTAGTAAGGGATCTTAACATCATCCTTAAATAGTTAACGTTTTACATTTAGATGATTTCCATCATTCATTTTCATTGGACCTTACATTGTCCTCTTCAGTCTTTTTAGCTGTCGTCTTGAGCCTCGTCATCTCCGGGTCCGTAGACTCCCAGCAGACCTTCGCGTGGTGGAGTTTACTTTGTGTTTCTGTCATCGTGCTGATCCTGGTCTTCGTTGTCGTGATCATCTGGAGACAGCCACAGAATCCAACCAAAGCTGCTTTCATGGTACGTCTCATCTTCTCCAAGTCCACGTGTAATGAAAATACATAGGAAATCAGTCTCAGCAGAAAAAAATACCCAACCAGTAACTTTTCCTATACTTCTTGACACTGTAAGCCTTTAACAGGGATGTTGAGCATGTTTTCATTGCTTGGATGTTGTTGTCATAATATTTTGTGTTGCTCTTTCATATACGCAGGTTCCTTTTGTGCCATTGCTTCCTATTTTCAGCACGTTTGTCAATGTGTATCTCATGGTTCAGCTTGGATCAGACACCTGGATCCGCTATGCAGTGTGGATGGCAGTAGGTATGTGGAGAATATCACTCTAAAATACACGTTTTCATTCAAGCTAAAATGTGTCCAGGCTTCAAATAGACTTGACCATGGGAGATGTAACTTGTCTACAAACAGGTTTGATCATCTACTTCTGTTACGGTGTCCGGCACAGTGTGCAGAAACAAAGGCTCCAGAATTCACACAACCACGTCAGCATCCACAGCATCACCACGACTACGGAGCAAAACGTCGATCCGGGTGAAGACTGTAACGGCTAAATGATGGGACCGGCTGATTTACTGATACAAGCACGCAGTGGGCAAATCAAGAAAAGCTGAATGCTTTCATTTTAACAAAAACATGGCCAGTGTTCATGTACTCATAGTGTTTGTTTCATGAAATTCAAAGTTAAATAAAGTAATAATAAGGCATTTCAGTCATATATATATATATATATATATATATATATATATATATATATATAAAGTGAGCCACACTTGTATATAAATGACACATACAGTGTGTAAGAAATTTTGCATTGCACAACTCCCAATGTAGCCTAATCCTCCCAGTCCACTGTTATAAATCACTATAGCTTATATATCATGTCAAATGTAACAATGTGTGTGGTATGCACGTACAATAAACACACTATTTTAATTTTGGAATAAGTCTCCACTTTTTTCCTCCCATCTTTTCTTCTACTATTCTTAAAAAAGAGTAACTTTCTCCTCCCATCATACCAAATGATGTCCCCATGTTTTCTTTCTTTCTGACTGTTTCTTTCTTTTCCTTTAAGCAACACTCGTGTATTTCAATAACTCTCATGACAGGCACCATTAAGTTGGGCACTTTAGTATCTTTAGCTCGTGATGTGGGAAACCTGAAGCATTTGGTTTCAGGGAGTGTATTTGATTATATAATTCAACAATTGCGACATCTGCTGGTCAAACCTTAGCAATACCAAGCGTTTGTATGGATGGATTAAATCTGACCCCATGGTGAAGATCAGAATGAATCATAATACCAGTCGTTCTTCCAGAGACAGACACCCCACTGGTAGTATGTCTTGCATGTCAAATGGTTTCGCTATCCAGTCCCGAATCACCACAGAATCACTGTCGTTGAACCTAATCCACCCTTATGTATTTAGTCTGTGTTTCCTTTCTGTCTTGGCTTGGTCGTCTGTTTTATCCCGGATGTGTGTCCACCACCTGATCTGTCCTGCCTGTGTCCTGGTCTTTGTCTGGATTATTGTTTGAGTTTTGTCCACGCTTTGGATTGGATCTTTGTTTTATAGTGTTTTTGCCCCTGTGGCCTCCCTGAGTTTTTGGACTTATCATTTAAATAAACATTTTAACTGCATTTGGGTCCATACCTCCTTCAATCATAGTACATCCGTGACAAAAACACAACAACATTAACAAAAACACGACCACATTAACAAAAACACAACCGCGTTAACAAAAACACAACCACGTTAACAAAAACACAACCACGTTAACACATTGTGGGAGTCTTTGGCCAAATCCCAAAGTCCCCCTAAGGTCTAAGTCCTGAACCCTCAGGGACTTACCTGATGTCACCTGGTAAACGGTTGAGTGTGAGAGGCTGTGAGGACTTGAAATGGTAGAAATACAAATGGGACAGCACTCGGTATGTCACTTTACTTTGATGACACAAAATATATGATCTAAAAGTGTTGGGTTTTATTTCACGTTTTACAGCCTGATCTGAACCTCTTCCAGACTCTTATCATCCCAGACCAGACGTCACTCAAATAATGTGTTTACTTCAATAAGCTAAATTAAAATAACTGGTTGATGATTAAACCAGGTGTGTAGGCTATGATGACATGCCTATGATTTCAAGTGTTTTAGGTTCCATATTAAATCTCATACATACATTTAAATGTAACTTAAATCTAAATGTAACTTCCTTATTACACAGAGCTTTAGTCTTTTTATTATTTCAGTCGTTTGTTTTAAATCGACACATTCTCTCATCTTGATCTTAATCAATTTCCTTTTGACGGAGGTTCACTGCAGCAAAGTCACCATTTATACCCAGACACGTTCACATGCATCATGCAGCCGTCTTCATCAGCTGGTCTGTGTATCTCCAACATCACCCAAGAGCAAGCGTTATAAAGCGTTGATGAATGGAAAATCACAGCTGCAGCATCATCATAGTTTATAATTCCTCAGTGGATTTAACAGGAGCATTTTCTCCAACAATGAAGAAACAGTTTAATATGTGTTTTTATTTGTAATATGTTAAATACATTATGTTTTCTATTCTAATCTGTGTGTGCTCTGTGTTTCATGTTGATGGTTTTCACTGGACAGCAACTATTTGCTCCAGTCACTAATGCATGTTCCTCAACACGACAAGGTTCAGTCTAAAGACAAAGCCATCCCGATATACTCCATTCATTTAAGTACATTTACACAAGCATTAATACATTTACAACAAGTACAAGGAGGAATGAACCTGACTGATTACAAACTGCTATGTTTTCATTCACATCTTTGCATCGACTCTGAATGTAATCACAACGCTTTGTGTTTGTTGTGAACAGTTTCAGAGACACAGAGACACTGATGATCCAGACCAGACTCTAAACCCAGGATAAAGAGGTTCAGTGAATGTGGTGTTGAAGGTGTGGAGGTGGATCAGTTTGTCAGAGGAGACTTCGTAGAAGGTCAAAGTGCCAGCAGGACAGTCCAAGTACACTGCTACCACATCAGAGGAGGAGGAGGAGGAGGAGGAGGAGGAGGAGTAGGTGATGTATGTTTCTTTGTTTTTGTGCCAGACAGAGTAACCACCACCATAACAATCCAGACTCCAGGACTGATCATTCCCTCCAAACTCAGAGTCTTTTCCTCTCCTCTTGATTCCTCTGTAACTCACTGATATATCAACCTCTCCTCTCCACTTGACCTCCCAGTAACAGCGACCAGTCAGACCGTCTCTACACAGCAGCTGAGGCTCTGAGACAAATCTGTCTGGATGATCTGGATATGACTGGTCGTCGTCCACACCTGTCACCTTCCTGTTGGTGTCGTCCAGTTTGAGGTTTCTGCTGACTGTGTTTGTGTCCAGTTCCAGTTCACATTCATCTGATGGAGAGAACAAACACAATGCAGCTAAAGGTTATTGTTGGAGACAATTGGGTGTGTTTGTTTGTGTTTAAAAGCTTAATAAATATACTTTGGGTATTAGTATATGACATCACAAGGGGGCGGTAACTTGATGGTGATGGTCACGTCATACATCTCATTGATAAATAGGACACCGGTGTGTAGTGGTGTGTGTTTTGTTGGATGGCAGAGAAAAACACAGTGTTGGGGAACTAGCAGGAGCAGATTCGGTTATTAATAGATCATTATTAATATCAATACTCAGTCTCAATATTAGGGAGTTTGTACTCAAATGCCAATAATTAATAACTATTAGAATATGAGTACAAACAGTTGAAGGATTAGTGAATTCTTCACAGAGAAGAGGTTGATATCATTCATTCTTATACAACATTAATAAACACAGCAGTATGTTCATAAGGGGTTTATTAACAATAAACAAAGAAACATACACTAAGTCCAAGTGGCCTATCTAACTAAATACTATACAAGTGTGTGTGTGTGTGTGTGTGTGTGTGTGTGTGTGTGTGTGTGTGTGTGTGTGGGTGTGGGTGTCGACCAGTCAGCCATGTGGAGTGGGGGTGTTCTTTGTGGGAGGCCGTGTGGTCCTGCCTGGAGAACAGGTTTCTATATATGTGTATAATTAGTGTAATATATGTAGAGCCGTTAGGAAAGTTGGATTAGTGAGAACGCAACCTGTCTGTTCTGGATCACTGACGATCAACAGACTAAACAAAAACACGACAAAATTACATCGTTGGTCCTAAAAATATCACAGTTTGGCCTTAAATTACTAAAGATTGTGTCTCTGGACTAATGTGAGCTACTATCTAGACCTCTAGGGGACCACAGGCAGTCTCTGGTTCCTCCACATAGTCTGGTCTGGTCTCCTAGAGCTACTATCTAGACCTCTAGGGGACCACAGACAGTCTCTGGTTCCTCCACATAGTCTGGTCTGGTCTCTGGACTAATGTGAGCTACTATCTAGACCTCTGGGGGATCACAGACAGTCTCTGGTTCCTCCACATAGTCTGGTCTGGTCTCTGGACTAATGGGAGCTACTATCTAGACCTCTGGGGGACCACAGACAGTCTCTGGTTCCTCCACATAGTCTGGTCTGGTCTCTGGACTAATGTGGTCTACTATCTAGAGCTCTGGGGGACCACAGACAGTCTCTGGTTCCTCCACATAGTCTGGTCTGGTCTCTGGACTAAAGTGAGCTACTATCTAGACCTCTAGGGGACCACAGACAGTCTCTGGTTCCTCCACATAGTCTGGTCTGGTCTCTGGACTAATGTGAGCTACTATCTAGACCTCTGGGGGACCACAGACCCAGGAGACAACATCTGGTTCCTCCATTTAGGATTCAGGGATGTCAGGACGACAGGAGGACGATCTCAACGCTGAGACGCTTTAGAGACACAGAGGAATTTATCTCTTGAGTTGAAATATTTAAACTCACACAAACACGACTACGTGAATTTTGCGTGTTTGTCTCCGTTGCCGTCCGGCAGGAATTGCCGTCCGTTTGTGTCTCTGCGTTGACTTTGTGTGTAATTGAGTGTGAAAATGTGGCGTTTGGTGTGAACACAACACGACATCTTTACAGCCACGAAGAAACAAACGCTCCATCCTGATAGAAACGTGATCATCGGATTTCAGTCATGAACACGTTCAAATCTGGAGCAGCTGAGTTACTGAAAACATACTCACACTTCCTCACACCAGGTCTCAGTCTCTGCTGTCCCCCATGGTCCACCCTGCAGGAAGACATTCAAAGACCTCAATCAGGTCCACCATTAAACATGAACCCCAGTTCCTCAGTCAGAGACGGAGACACAGTCTGGAGCTGTTGTCCATCTGTCCTCACCTGAGCATCCAGTCTGATGTCTGTCCATCTGTCCTCACCTGAGAGTGTCCAGTCTGGTGTCTGTCCATCTGTCCTCACCTGAGTGTCCAGTCTGATGTCTGTCCATCTGTCCTCACCTGAGAGTCCAGTCTGATGTCTGTCCATCTGTCCTCACCTGAGAGTGTCCAGTCTGATGTCTTTCCATCTGTCCTCACCTGAGAGTGTCCAGTCTGATGTCTGTCCATCTGTCCTCACCTGAGAGTCCAGTCTGATGTCTGTCCATCTGTACTCACCTGAGAGTGTCCAGTCTGGTGTCTGTCCATCTGTCCTCACCTGAGTGTCCAGTCTGATGTCTGTCCATCTGTCCTCACCTGAGAGTCCAGTCTGATGTCTGTCCATCTGTCTTCACCTGAGAGAGTCCAGTCTGATGTCTGTCCACCTGTCCTCACCTGAGAGTGTCCAGTCTGATGTCTGTCCATCTGTCCTCACCTGAGAGTGTCCAGTCTGATGTCTGTCCATCTGTACTCACCTGAGAGTGTCCAGTCTGGTGTCTGTCCATCTGTCCTCACCTGAGTGTCCAGTCTGATGTCTGTCCATCTGTCCTCACCTGAGAGTCCAGTCTGATGTCTGTCCATCTGTCTTCACCTGAGAGAGTCCAGTCTGATGTCTGTCCACCTGTCCTCACCTGAGAGTGTCCAGTCTGATGTCTGTCCATCTGTCCTCACCTGAGAGTGTCCAGTCTGATGTCTGTCCATCTGTCTTCACCTGAGAGAGTCCAGTCTGATGTCTGTCCACCTGTCCTCACCTGAGAGTGTCCAGTCTCCAGTGTGGACCCTCCAGTCCAGCAGACAGCAGCTTGACTCCTGAGTCTCCTGGATGATTGTAGCTCAGGTCCAGCTGTCTCAGATAGGAGGGGTTGGAGTCCAGAGCTGAGGCCAGAGAAGAACAGCCGTCCTCTGTGATGAGACAACCTGACAGACTGAAGACACACACACTACTGTCACTTCTGGGGACTTTACATAGACTTATGTCCATTTGTCCACCTTTTTTAAAATGAGAGAAAGTGATATTTGTCTTTTGCTGCGTTGATGTTGTACTGGGTGGGATAAGCGCGGCTGAGTGATGGACAGAGATGGACAGAGGAGGAAGTTAAAAGAAAGACAAGAGACGAGCTGAAATGATTGAGAGAGAAATTGAAGCGTTAGAAAGAGAAGAAACAACAGTTGAAACAGTCTATGTGGTCTGTCTTCAGACCTGGTGTGCCAACAAAGATCTGGTATTGATTTTAAACCATCGAGCAAAGAAAAAAGGCTGTAATTCAATAACATTTCAACAATGTTTATAGTTTTCATATTGAACTGGAGGAATTATGAATAACAAGTACTCTGATAATAACAGTAAAATACAAAACACAGCTTTGAAAATGTGCTTCTTAAGAGTCTCAGAACATATGAGGCATTCAGGTGTTCAACTGCCAGTTGGAAGAAAAGAGTCTGTCTTGATTCAAAGCTCTGTTCTCACTGTCAGCGTTCCTCTTTGAGAGCAGCCGTGTGAACTTATCTATCGGCTCTAGATCTCACCGACCTGACTGACGTTTATCACCTCCACTCTCTGATCCATCTGTCAGCTGTCAGTGAGTCTCCTCAGTTGTCACCATAGAAACGTCACTCACAGAAACTCCAGTTTGCACAGATTTGATTAAGTTCAGAGTTAACGTTTCACCCCGTTGCATTACTGGGTAATTTAGTGTTTGTGAGTAGCAACCAGTGAGATGATTTAGCCTCCAACCATCTGAACCAGTGTAGTGATGCTAACGCTGCAGCAGTAAAATGGAAACGCTCCGTCATCATTTCATAATTCTCAATGATCTATCAGTTATGGGTCTGGGTCCAGATAGGACGGGGTCTGGGTCTGGATCTGGGCCAAGCTCCACCTCTTAGTGACCCTTGCTATAGAGTGCCGAAGCGGAAGCAGGAAGTAACGGCGCCATGGGTCCTTTCGGAGCGAAAAAAATGAATGGTGTTCAATGGACGGAAAATAATTATTATCTGATCCCCCGGTCGTTATGCCTTGGATTACACAAATGTTGTTTATAGGCTTAAATTATAATTTTCCATGTCAAGAGTTTGACCGTTTATTGTGCAATTCTTCAGTTAAAATTCATTGAGAAAACACAATGATAAAGACTACATGTTGTGTCGCGTATGTGACGTCACGTCATCGCCCTTTCCCCATCGGCGAAGTTGAGGCTCTCCACATGACCCGACTTATAGTGGTTCTCCCCCCTTTCGATACTTTTATTCTGCCCTTGGAAAAAAGCGGTGAAGTGGAGCAGAGAAACAGCCATCTCGGCGGACTTCGGACTCGGCGGGTGGTGACGTATATCATTCGCGACGAGAACAGCGAGGAGCTGTAGTTCACAAAGCGGCTCACACAAAACCTAACTTTATCAAAACTCTTCGCGCTTAATTGTCGTCTTCTTTGCGTGAAAAATTTTCTTTAAATATCACAAAGAACATATGTGAAATCCATGGCACAATTCAAACGGGACCAGAAAATAATTTGTATCTACCCATTGAATCGCATTGATATTTTTTTGCTTTTGAGGACCCATGTCCCGGAAATGGAGGGGCGGGACTTCACCACTCTATAGAGCCTTTTACAGTCATTGTCATCATAAATGTGTGTGCACATGTTGGTGTTAAAATGGCGTTTTGTCTCCGCCGTGCAGACGAGTTAGAAGCTTTAAACTTTGAATTAAAACTGTCAGCAGCATCAAAATGTCTGGTTGGTTCATGTTCAGTTGTCAGAGTTGATATTCCAATCAGGCATCAACCTCTGGTTCAGAGAAGTGAAGTCAAGCCTGAAGGTCCTTAAAGCTGCATTCTCTCTGCTGGCCACTAGGGGGTGTTTCCATGAATAATATGTCTTCATTGCATCTGCATAGCTTTGAGTCTGCATGTGGGTCCTCCCTGCTGCTTCAGCCACCGTGACAAGAATATTAGTTCATTTCATATAAAACTCAATAAACTCAACTGTATAGAAAGTGGTTCAAACTGGCTCCACCTTGACAGCAGAGACAGTCTGGTGTTGTAGTTCAGGCTCACATGTTCATGGAGTGACGTTCACAAACGTAGACTGACGTTTGCAACAGCATTTATAAACGCCAGGTGGATTTATAAAACTATTAAAACATGGAACGGCAGGGAAAAGATAAACAAGAGGTTTGGTTTTGACAAAAGTTTTGTTTTGTTCTTTTGCTGGCAAGTCGTTAGCAGCAGAAACAGTATTTCATCAGCCATGTTAACAGATTAGTAGCAAACGTGTCTTTTTAGGAATACGTGAATATAAATAAGTGAATATTTGGTGCATGTAAACACATCATTGAAAGCTTCATAGGTAAACTTCTCAAAGTAGTTGAATCTGACCTGAGAGTTTCCAGTCGACAGTGTGGACTCTCCAGGCCAGCAGACAGCAGCTTCACTCCTGAATCCTGCAGGTCGTTGTTACTCAGGTCCAGGTCTCTTAGACTGGAGGACTGGGAGCTGAGAACTGAGGACAGACCTTCACAGCTTCTCTCTGAGAGGTTACAGTCACTGAGTCTGAAGAGGAACCAGAAATTAGTGATGAAACAATTACAAACAACTGTTCATCCCCTCAGGTTCTAACTGACATTATTATCATAATTAAGTTATTCACATATTCTTATTCTATGACAACTTAGTAACATTATGTGAGGTGTTTTATTTAGGAAACTAAAAGGTTCTATTTCCAAAGTCAAACCACCTTGGTTTTCTAAGGTTCTACTTGTGAGCCAATCAGCAGGTCAAATGCACACAGGAGGACCAATGGGGTTGTGCTTCTTTGTCATGTTGCTGTGGTTGCTCAGTGGCAGCAGCAACAAGGAGCAGAGGAAATGTCACGCCAACACAACGCTTAGAAGAAACCTCAAGATCAAGCCTTGTGAAAGACAGCAGGACAAACACCAGACTAGTTCAGTCTTACTAATAAGTTTATTTTCATTGTTAGCTACCATGCTAGCCAGCTAACACTGGCTTCCTATGATTAGTATGGCAACATTAGGAATATATAGGAAGCTAGCATTATCTGGCTAGCATTAGCATATGAAGCTGGGAACCCAAACGCCGTCCTGTCTGAGATCATAGCCTCGTCTCCACAGAATGAGAATCTCAACACTGACACACAAAGCGTCACACAAGTTCTTGGTTCGTGAGACTTCTGTGAATTCACCTTGTATGTGTTATTTGTGTCATTTGCGCTGCCCATTGTGAAATGGCTTCTATTCACGTCTTTGATTGACTTTGTATGCAATTATGCTGCGTGACAAATTCACTTTGTGTCTTGTGTGAGCAGCATTGGGGTTAGAAGGTCCTGTTTGCATTAAACCCAAGAAGAAGAACATATTTGAATCTTATGTATGAAAAGGACTTGTTCTCATATAACTTTAGCAGTTGCAGTCTGATGTCTGTCCATCTGTCCTCACCTGAGAGTGTCCAGTCTGATGTCTGTCCATCTGTCCTCACCTGCAAATCTCCAGTCTGATGTCTGCCCATCTGTCCTCACATGAGTGTCCAGTCTGATGTCTGTCCATCTGTCCTCAACTGAAAATCTCCAGTCTGATGTCTGTCCACCTGTCCTCACCTGAGTGTCCAGTCTGATGTCTGTCCATCTGTCCTCACCTGAAAATCTCCAGTCTGATGTCTGTCCATCTGTCCTCACCTGAGTGTCCAGTCTGATGTCTGTCCATCTGTCCTCACCTGAAAATCTCCAGTCTGATGTCTACCCATCTGTCCTCACATGAGAGTGTCCAGTCTGATGTCTGTCCATCTGTCCTCACCTGAGAGTGTCCTGCTGATGTCTGTCCATCTGTCCTCACCTGAAAATCTCCAGTCTGATGTCTGTACATCTGTCCTCACCTGAGAGTCCAGTCTGATGTCTGTCCATCTGTCCTCACCTGAGAATCTCCAGTCTGATGTCTGTACATCTGTCTTCACCTGAAAATCTCCAGTCTGATGTCTGTCCATCTGTCCTCACCTGAGAATCTCCAGTCTGATGTCTGTACATCTGTCCTCACCTGAGAGTCCAGTCTGATGTCTGTCCATCTGTCCTCACCTGAGAGTGTCCAGTCTGATGTCTGTCCATCTGTCCTCACCTGAGAGTCCAGTCTGATGTCTGTCCATCTGTCTTCACCTGAGAGTGTCCAGTCTGATGTCTCTCCATCTGTCCTCACCTGAGTGTCCAGTCTGATGTCTCTCCATCTGTCCTCACCTGAGTGTCAAGTCTGATGTCTGTCCATCTGTCTTCACCTGAAAATCTCCAGTCTGATGTCTGTCCATCTGTCTTCACCTGAAAATCTCCAGTCTGATGTCTGTCCATCTGTCCTCACCTGAGTGTCCAGTCTGATGTCTGTCCATCTGTCCTCACCTGAGAGTGTCCAGTCTGATGTCTGTCCATCTGTCCTCACCTGAGAGTGTCCAGTCTGATGTCTGTCCATCTGTCCTCACCTGAGTGTCCAGTCTGATGTCCGTCCATCTGTCCTCACCTGAGTGTCCAGTCTGATGTCTGTCCACCTGTCCTCACCTGAGAGTGTCCAGTCTGATGTCTGTCCACCTGTCCTCACCTGAGAGTGTCCAGTCTGATGTCTGTCCATCTGTCTTCACCTGAAAATCTCCAGTCTGATGTCTGTCCATCTGTCTTCACCTGAAAATCTCCAGTCTGATGTCTGTCCATCTGTCCTCACCTGAGTGTCCAGTCTGATGTCTGTCCATCTGTCCTCACCTGAGAGTGTCCAGTCTGATGTCTGTCCATCTGTCCTCACCTGAGAGTGTCCAGTCTGATGTCTGTCCATCTGTCCTCACCTGAGTGTCCAGTCTGATGTCCGTCCATCTGTCCTCACCTGAGTGTCCAGTCTGATGTCTGTCCATCTGTACTCACCTGAGAGTGTCCAGTCTGATGTCTGTCCATCTGTCCTCACCTGAGAGTGTCCAGTCTGATGTCTGTCCACCTGTCCTCACCTGAGAGTGTCCAGTCTCCAGTGTGGACCCTCCAGTCCAGCAGACAGCAGCTTGACTCCTGAGTCTCCTGGATGATTGTAGCTCAGGTCCAGCTGTCTCAGATAGGAGGGGTTGGAGTCCAGAGCTGAGGCCAGAGAAGAACAGCCGTCCTCTGTGATGAGACAACCTGACAGACTGAAGACACACACTACTGTCACTTCTGGGGACTTTACATAGACTTATGTCCATTTGTCCACTTTTTTAAAATGAGAGAAAGTGATATTTGTCTTTTGTTGTGTTGATGTTGTACTGGGTGGGATAAGCGTGGCTGAGTGATGGACAGAGATGGACAGAGGAGGAAGTTAAAAGAAAGACAAGAGACGAGCTGAAATGATTGAGGGAGAAATTGAAGCGTTAGAAAAGAGAAGAAACAACAGTTGAAACAGTCTATGTGGTCTGTCTTCAGACCTGGTGTGCCAACAAAGATCTGGTATTGATTTTAAACCATCGAGCAAAGAAAAAAGGCTGTAATTCAATAACATTTCAACAATGTTCATAGTTTTCATATTGAACTGGAGGAATTATGAAGAACAAGTACTCTGATAATAACAGTAGAATACAAAACACAGCTTTGAAAATGTGCTTCTTAAGAGTCTCAGAACATATGAGGCATTCAGGTGTTCAACTGCCAGTTGGAAGAAAAGAGTCTGTCTTGATTCAAAGCTCTGTTCTCACTGTCAGCGTTCCTCTTTGAGAGCAGCCGTGTGAACTTATCTATCGGCTCTAGATCTCACCGACCTGACTGACGTTTATCACCTCCACTCTCTGATCCATCTGTCAGCTGTCAGTGAGTCTCCTCAGTTGTCACCATGGAAACGTCACTCACAGAAACTCCAGTTTGCACAGATTTGATTAAGTTCAGAGTTAACGTTTCACCCCGTTGCATTACTGGGTAATTTAGTGTTTGTGAGTAGCAACCAGTGAGATGATTTAGCCTCCAACCATCTGAACCAGTGTAGTGATGCTAACGCTGCAGCAGTAAAATGGAAACGCTCCGTCATCATTTAATAATTCTCAATGATCTATCAGTTATGGGTCTGGGTCCAGATAGGACGGGGTCTGGGTCTGGATCTGGGCCAAGCTCCACCTCTTAGTGACCCTTGCTATAGAGCCTTTTACAGTCATTGTCATCATAAATGTGTGTTCACATGTTGGTGTTAAAATGGTGTTTTGTCTCCGCCGTGCAGACGAGTTAGAAGCTTTAAACTTTGAATTAAAACTGTCAGCAGCATCAAAATGTCTGCTTGGTTCATGTTCAGTTGTCAGAGTTGATATTCCAATCAGGCATCAACCTCTGGTTCAGAGAAGTGAAGTCAAGCCTGAAGGTCCTTAAAGCTGCATTCTCTCTGCTGGCCACTAGGGGGTGTTTTCATGAATAATATGTCTTCATTGCATCTGCATAGCTTTGAGTCTGCATGTGGGTCCTCCCTGCTGCTTCAGCCACCGTGACAAGAATATTAGTTCATTTCATATAAAACTCAATAAACTCAACTGTATAGAAAGTGGTTCAAACTGGCTCCACCTTGACAGCAGAGACAGTCTGGTGTTGGAGTTCAGGCTCACATGTTCATGGAGTGACGTTCACAAACGTAGACTGACGTTTGCAACAGCATTTATAAACGCCAGGTGGATTTATAAAACTATTAAAACATCGAACGGCAGGGAAAAGATAAACAAGAGGTTTGGTTTTGACAAAAGTTTTGTTTTGTTCTTTTGCTGGCAAGTCGTTAGCAGCAGAAACAGTATTTCATCAGCCATGTTAACAGATTAGTAGCAAACGTGTCTTTTTAGGAATACGTGAATATAAATAAGTGAATATTTGGTGCATGTAAACACATCATTGAAAGCTTCATAGGTAAACTTCTCAAAGTAGTTGAATCTGACCTGAGAGTTTCCAGTCGACAGTGTGGACTCTCCAGACCAGCAGACAGCAGCTCCACTCCTGAATCCTGCAGGTCGTTGGTACTCAGGTCCAGGTCTCTCAGACTGGAGGACTGGGAGCTGAGAACTGAGGACAGACCTTCACAGCTTCTCTCTGAGAGGTTACAGCGACTGAGTCTGAAGAGGAACCAGAAATTAGTGATGAAACAATTACAAACAACTGTTCATCCCCTCAGGTTCTAACTGACATTATTATCCTAATGAAGTTAAATGATGTTTAACATGTTTGTTCATCAGGTTATTGTTGCAGCTGGGTGGCGTATTAGGCTCCATGGTGAGGTTAACGTCACACTGTGCCATCTGTTTATTTCTGTCTGAGTCTTCTTTCAAGACTCTCTGACTCCGTTTCACCAATCAAACGCAGCCAGGCAGTCACATGACAGCACACAAACTCTCCACGCCCGGTTATAGATAGAACTCTTTTAACGTTTTTTAATTCTAAATCCTTGTCATTCAGAGACAAATGTGCATAAATATGCAAGTGTATGTGCAATCATTTATGGAGGAGTCACAATATACCGCCCACTTTTTGAAATCCCCCGACTTTTACCGTCTAAAGTCAGTGAATCTGTCGATCCTATTTAAGTTTCACTTTCAGTTGTGAATCAGTTCCTTTCTGAATGTTTCTGATGTGAGATTCTGTTTGTAGCTGCTCATCACGCAGATTCTTGTGGGTCGAGTCATTCTTATGTCGACAAAACTCAGAGAAAATTTAGAATAAATATCTTCGACATGACTATCCATCACTGTGTGTGTGTGTGTGTGTGTGTGTGTGTGTGTGTGTGCGTGCGTGTGTGTGTGTGTGTGTGTGTGCGTGCGTGTGTGTGTGTGTGTGTGTGCGTGCGTGTGTGTGCGTGCGTGTGTGTGTGTGTGAGTGTGTGTGTGTATGAAAGTAAATCGATGTCAAAACACTTAGAAAGACGCGCAGCAGCGTGTGTGTGAACGCATGGTTATTTGTTATGCGTGCGTGCGTTGTCGTGCGCAGGTTGCGTAATGTAGTTGGCCTGTTCATTTCAGTCAACCAGGGGAGGCAACTACATTACGCGTTCAAGTTACGCGGAGTAGGTGCGCACAGCAGATCAATTCCGGCCGCGCAGCATCAGAATCTGCGACCGCACGTGCGTGTGAACGCGTAACAACATTTGTCAAACAGTGAGAGACAGACGTGCGCACGCTGCTTCATATGTACGCAGCTTCTTGTTACGCGTGACAGAGTCTGCGCACGTCGTTTCCGCGTACATGTGAGCGCCTGACAAAAATGTTCAATTATCTTCATGCGAGCGTTAATGCGTGCGTTCGCTAAAAAACGCATGAATGTTACGCGTAGTTACTCCGCGTAATGTGATCACAGGCGTGCAGCAGCCATCACGCGTGAACGTGCGCGTGATTCTGACGCCATAGTGTGTGTGTGTGTGTCGGTGAAACAGACAGAGAGGAGAGACGCTGGATGAAGCGGTGAGCTGTGTTTTTTCTTTTCTTTCAGCTGAGGTAACAAACGCTTCATGTTAGAGAAAGCATTGGTTTTTATGTAACTGGGGTTAGCTGCCCTTCCAACGTCTATGCCTCCTGGTAGTCTCTCAGATCACCAGGTGCGGGGCCACAATAATCAGAATTTACTCAGAAGTTACTCAGTACTCGAGTAGTTTTTTCACTAAATACTTTCTTACCTTTCTTCAGTAACTATTTGGAACTACTTTTTACTTTGTTACCTTTTGCAGTTGGGAAAACCAATCAAATGGTTCAGAATGCAGATAGAACCTTGTAATTCCAAGATGGATTGTTGTTTTCTGAATCCGTCCATCTATTTTCTACCGCGTATCCTGTATTTAGGGTCACGGGGGGGCTGGAGCCGATCCCAGCTGTCATTGGGTGAAGGCAGGGTACACCCTGGACAGGACGCCAGTCTATCACAGGGCTAACATGTAGAGACAAACAACCATTCATACTCACATTCACACCTACAGGCAATTTAGAGTCATCAATTAACCTATCCCCATCCTGCATGTCTTTGGACTGTGGGAGGAAGCCGGAGAACCCGGAAAGAACCCACGCTTACACGGGGAGAACATGCAAACTCCACACAGAAGGAACCCGGGCCGACCCGGGAATCGAACCCAGGACCCTCTTGCTGTGAGGCGAGAGTGCTACCCACTACACCACCGTGCAGCCCTTGTTTTCTGAATGAAAAACTATATTTACAGAGCTTTGCTGGAGGCTTGGACCACCGGCAGCAGCCTCAGAAGAGCCTTCTCTGAAGCAGAGTATTCCTTCAGGTCAAACACGTCCAGATGTTTTTCTGATGACAGTAAGATGAAGACCAGAGCTGACCACTGACCAGGAGACAGTTTACGGGAGGAGAGACGTCCTGAAGTCAGATACTGTTGGATCTCCTCCACCAGAGAACGATCATTCAGTTCATTCAGACAGTGGAACAGATTGATGCTTCTCTCTGGAGACAGATCCTCATCAACCTTCCCCTTGATGTACTGGACTGCTTCCTGATTGGTCTGTGAGCTACTTCCTGTTTGTGTCAGCAGACCTCGTAGGCGTTTCTGATTGGTCTCTAGTGACAGACCCAGAAGGAAGCGGAGGAACAGGTCCAGGTGTCCGTTTGGACTCTGTAAAGCCTTGTCCACAGCTCTCTGGTGCAGATGTGTTAGTTTAGGTTTGTCTCTGGAGACTTTAGACCACCAGGAGGTTGTTGGTTCGTCTGCCATCAGATTGACACCAGACTTGATGAAGGTCCGATGGACATGAAGAGCAGCCAGAAACTCCTGAACACTCAGATGGACGAAGCAGAACACCTGGTCCTGGTACAGTCCTCTCTCCTCTCTGAAGACCTGTGTGAACACTCCTGAGTACACTGAGGCTGCTTTGATATCGATGCCACACTCTTTCAGGTCTGATTCATAGAAGATCAGGTTTCCTTTCTGCAGCTGCTCAAAGGCCAGTTTTCCTAGAGACTTAATCATCTTCCTGCTCTGTGGACTCCAGTGTGGATCCGTCTCAGCTCCTCTATCATACTTGATGTTCTTCAGTTTGGACTGAACCACCAGGAAGTGGATGTACATGTCGGTCAGGGTCTTGGGCAGCTCCCCTCCCTCCCTGGTCTTCAACACGTCCTCCAGAACTGTAGCAGTGATCCAGCAGAAGACCGGGATGTGGCACATGATGTGGAGGCTCCGTGAGGTCTTGATGTGGACGATGATCCTGTTAGCCTGGTCCTCATCTCTGAACCTCTTCGTGAAGTAGTCCTCCTTCTGTGGGTCAGTGAACCCTCTGACCTCTGTCACCATGTCAACACACCCAGGAGGGATCTGATTGGCTGCTGCAGGTCTTGTGGTGATCCAGAGGCGAGCGGAGGGAAGCAGTTTCCCCCTGATGAGGTTTGTCAGCAGCACATCCACCGAGGTGGACTCTGTAACATCAGTCAGGATCTCGTTGTTGTGGAAGTCCAGAGGAAGTCGACACTCGTCCAGACCGTCAAAGATGAACACAACCTGGAACCCTTCAAACCTGCAGATTCCTGCTTCTTTGGTTTCGGTGAAGAAGTGATGAACGAGTCCCACCAAGCTGAACTTCTTCTCTTTCAGCAGGTTCAGCTCTCTGAAAGTGAATGGAAACGTGAACAGTATGTCCTGGTTGGCTTTGTCTTCAGCCCAGTCCAGAGTGAACTTCTGTGTTAACACTGTTTTCCCGATGCCAGCCACTCCCTTTGTCATCACTGTTCTGATTGGTTCATCCCTTCCAGGTGAGCCTTTAAAGATGTCTTCTTGTCTGATGGTCGTTTCTGGTCTGTCTGGTTTCCTGGATGCCGTTTCAATCTGTCTGACCTCATGTTGGTCATTGACCTCTGCAGTCCCTCCCTCTGTGACGTGGAGCTCCGTGTAGACCTGCTTCAGGAGGGTTGGGTTTCCGGCTTTAGTGATGCCCTCAAACAAACACTGGAACTTCTTCTTGAGGTTAGACTTGAGTTTACGTTGGTACACTGCACCAGCGGTTCCTGGATAAACATCAAAGGAACCCAGTTAGTGGATCCTACAGACCCTTTTACAGTCTATGAACAAGCCATGTGTTAGAGCCATGTATCCCTATAGTCCTCAGTAGTAGTGACTTCATGAGCTTCTTTCATGATTAAATCAGAACTATTGGACACAAAATCAATCAGGTGCACCTGATGAAGCCAACAGAAGTAAAATAAAAGACATTTACAGGACAAACAGAACTGGAAGGATATATAACCCTTTGAACTGCAGCTGTAAAGCTCAGTGAGTCAGTCTAGAAATAAAGAGCCTCTTGTATCGCCTCAATGTGCAGTTTTGGTTTTGAAAGGAAAATTCACCAGAATGAGATTTTTAAGGCAACAAAACATTAACACTGACCTCTGGTGGCGTCTGCTGGTCACTACAACACATCACAATACAGCATCATAGAAAGAGACGTTATTGATGACGGTGTTGAAAATAGTACCGTTGGGATTTTTAAATATCCTGGTAGACCGTAATCCTCCACGCTGAGACGCCACCATTGAAAACATGGAGGTGTCCTCGTAGAAGCCTGTTTTAAATACATTTTTGTTTTCATCTACCAACACTGGAGTTATACGAGCTGTAAGTCACCAGTTAACACGGTCACCGGGTGAAGTGAAACACCTGTTCCTCTGAAACGGTCGTGATCCTGTCTGAACTCTGTAGAACTTGAGTCTGTTGGAATATCGATTCTGACAACCGAACACGTAACAAGCAGACATTTAGATGCTACTAACAGTTTAAATTCACTGTTTAAAGCTTCTAACTCGTCTGGATGGTTGAAGCAAAACAACATAAACGTTGACATCATGCGTACGCATATTTATGATGACATCGGCTGTAATCGGGTCTGTAGACAACCAGAGAACCTAAACATTGAAGTTGTGTGCAGCCTATTAGGAGAAATATGAAGTTCTTCATATTGAATCCTTCTCTTCTTTCCACCATGTTGAATCTGTTAAAATCCTCTTACCCATCAGCACACAGTCAGCCAGCTCCTCCTGCTTCATTCTCCTCAGGAAGTGCACTGTGATCTTCTGAAACGCCTCTCTGCTCCTCCTCTGCTCTTCATCCTCACCGTCCAACAACTCCTCGTCCTCACTCTCCAAGCATTCTGGGTAATCTGGACTCAAGACCTTCTGGATCTTCTTCAGCTCGTTCTTCACAAAAGTGCTGATGTTCTCCTCCAGCAGCTGGAACAGAAGGATAAACTGAACATGAACTCTAAAGAACCCAAAATGGGATTCATGTGTGGGTCTGAGCAGCATGGAGACCACTAGAACCTGTTCAGCATTGAGTCTGTAGTTGATGTGGTTAATAGTGAAAGGTGAGCTTGTACATGTACTCACCATAAATATGGAGTCCAGGTGTGTTTGATGCTGCCGGGTCAACGGAACCTCTGAGATCTGCTGAACTCTGTGGAGAAAACCAGTTTAAAGAATCACTAAACCACAGACTGGAGATCAGAAGTGGATGTCCTCATGGTGACATTGCCTGTTGGTTTGTGGACTACGGTTTTGAAGCCTCAGATTCTGCACAAAGGGTGGATCTGATGAACACAAGCGGCAGAGCGGAACCCAGAGCAGCAACCTTACTGGATCTGGATCCATCTGGATTCTGGTGTGAAGCTGCTAACAAAGTTAGCTTCATAATTCAAGGTCAACTTTACAGCTTAGTGTTAAAGTCATCTTAGTAGCTTACCTGCATCGGTAGCATGGTAGCAACCTGCCAATCAGCAGGTAAGCCCCGCCCCCTAAAGCATCCCCTGCTTTCTGGTCTGTTGGACTCTAAATGGACCATAATGTACTAAATGAACATCATGCTGGATTAAAGAAGACTTGAAACTAGAGATTGAGACCATAAACTCATGTTTACAATGTAGGAACATTTTCTCATAGACTTCTATACAACTAGAGAGGAGTCACCCCCTGGTGGCCAGCAGAGAGAAGTAGGACCATTTTCTCATAGACTTCTATACAACCAGAGAGGAGTCGCCCCCTGGTGGCCAGCAGAGAGAAGTAGGACCATTTTCTCATAGACTTCTATACAACCAGAGAGGAGTCGTCCCCTGGTGGCCAGCAGAGAGAAGTAGGACCATTTTCTCATAGACTTCTATACAACCAGAGAGGAGTCGCCCCCTGGTGGCCAGCAGAGAGAAGTAGGACCATTTTCTCATAGACTTCTATACAACCAGAGAGGAGTCACCCCCTGGTGGCCAGCAGAGAGAAGTAGGACCATTTTCTCATAGACTTCTATACAACCAGAGAGGAGTCGCCCCCTGGTGGCCAGCAGAGAGAAGTAGGACCATTTTCTCATAGACTTCTATACAACCAGAGAGGAGTCGCCCCCTGGTGGCCAGCAGAGAGAAGTAGGACCATTTTCTCATAGACTTCTATACAACCAGAGAGGAGTCGCCCCCTGGTGGCCAGCAGAGAGAAGTAGGACCATTTTCTCATAGACTTCGATACAACCAGAGAGGAGTCGCCCCCTGGTGGCCAGCAGAGAGAAGTAGGACCATTTTCTCATAGACTTCTATACAACCAGAGAGGAGTCACCCCCTGCTGGCCAGCAGAGAGAAGTAGGACCATTTTCTCATTGACTTCTATACAACCAGAGAGGAGTCGCCCCCTGGTGGCCAGCAGAGAGAAGTAGGACCATTTTCTCATAGACTTCTATACAACCAGAGAGGAGTCGCCCCCTGGTGGCCAGCAGAGAGAAGTAGGACCATTTTCTCATAGACTTCTATACAACCAGAGAGGAGTCACCCCCTGGTGGCCAGCAGAGAGAAGTAGGACCATTTTCTCATTGACTTCTATACAACCAGAGAGGAGTCGCCCCCTGGTGGCCAGCAGAGAGAAATAGGACCATTTTCTCATAGACTTCTATACAACCAGAGAGGAGTCGCCCCCTGGTGGCCAGAGAAAAGAAGTAGGACCATTTTCCATACTTTGCACTTAAATGTCAAAATCTGGACCTGAATCCACCAACAACAATACTAAATACCAGATACATTGGTTATGTGAATGTTGGCTTCTCAAACCTGCAGTAAAACTCATTCAGGTCTTGGACCAGATGGTGTAGTTGGTGGTGTAGAATGTCTCTCTGGTTGCTGCTTGCTTGCCTTGAACGGCCTTTTTGAGGGATTAAAGTCAGAAAAGATCAAAGTTCCAATGTTGCCTATGCCTTTGCTTCCCATGAAAACCTGAATCCTGGCCTGATCCAGTACCTGACATGTATCCATTTCTCCTTTCGTACCTGTTCCTGGACTTTGATCTGTTGCCTGTTCCTGATTCCTCTGGATTTCTTTACCTGTTTGGACCAAAGCGGTCTCATTCCAAATGCATCAAGTACCCAGTTTGGTCAGAGCCCCTTGGAGTCTGATGCCGGGTTTTCTAGCAGCTCCGATGTAAACCCAGCTTAGCATATTTTAGCTTAGCTTAGCTTGCAGTAGCTGTCACGTTAGCCAATTTAGCGTCTCACTGACTCTTAACTTTTCTCTGGCTGGTCTAGACCTGATTCATCCTCTAAGGAGGGTTCAGGATTAGTTCTTACCTTCCATCATCAGCTTGTTCAGTTTTAATTTCAATAGGGGGATCCATAGACCAGTCACTCTTCATGGACACACAGCTGGGTCCAGGTCCAGGTCCAGGGGAGTCCAGGGGAGTCTGCATGACCTGCTGCATGACCTGCTAGCATCCAGCTTCCAGCCACCTGGCTGACCTGCTAGCATCCAGCCTCCAGCCACCTGCATGACCTGCTAGCATCCAGCCTACTATCATCTCAAGACCCCAAAGCAGCACTGCTAAAATCTCCAGGCCTACAATCTGCAACCCATCTCAAGTACTGTGACATATACTAACCATGTCAGGTAAAATGTTTGCCCTCCTGGCCTTGTTCTTTATACCTGTGTGTGAACATGAAAGAATTGGGAAAAGTTGTGAGAGTGTGTCTTTGCATACAGTGTACTTGCTAGATAAATCAAAGGTGACCAGTGCACAGGAGCTGACAGGCTCCCAGGGGTGCTTGGTATCTTGTGTATGCCCTATCCTTAAACAAGCAAACTTTCAGCATCTGTTAAGCCTCCTCCTGTTAAATGACTATTTCATCCCATCCGAAAACTCTTGGCCTGTTTTCTTAAACAGATCTGATATTATAAAAAACACAAAAAATGACAGACACACACTTAGGTGTGTCATCATGCTTCTGTTATTATCAGGGAATGTGCAGCCTAATCCAGGGCCTGCCACCACAACAATGTGTTTACAGACCCCTGCAGACTTTTTAGATAGAACTGGTATTGGTTTTATCCATATGAACGTGAGAAGCCTATTGCCAAAAATGGACATGGTTAAAATTTGGGCAAATTCTACAAATGCTGACATTATGGTTATATCAGAGACATGGCTGAGTAGACCTATTCCAGACAGTCATGTAAATCTGGATGGGTATAACCTCTTTCGTGCAGATCGCCGCGCTAAAGGTGGAGGAGTGGCAATCTATACAAAAAATACATTTCAGACAACAGTTCTTATATCAAAGTCAGTTCCTAAACAATATGAATTACTTGTGTTGAAAGTTGAATTTACTAAAGGTTGTGTTATGACAATAGTGGGATGTTATAGACCTCCGTCTGCATTAAAAGATACATTAACCTCAATATCAGAGTCCTTGGCTAATGTTAAACACAATGGACTGGTTTTCATAGGAGATCTGAACTGGGACTGGTTGTCTCCGGTCTCGGATCCTTTTAAATGTTTTTGTGATGATGCACACTTGACACAAATGATAGAATCTGCGACAAGGCCTAACCCTAAACACCCTGAAAAGTCATCGCTTATTGACCTGTTTCTGACAAACTGTCCTCTCAAATACAAAGCCACTGCTGTATTTGCAAATGACATCAGTGACCACTGTGTAATTGCTGCAGTGAGAGATATGAAGCTTCCAAAAGTAAAACCACGTATCATAACCAAAATGAATTTTAAATATTTTTGTGAGCAAGCCTTTTTACATGATCTTTATTTATGTGACTGGGTAAAAGTTGGTCTGATGCCCGACTCTGATATGGCTTTGTCTTACTTTAAATCCCTTTTCCTAGACATTACAAATAAGCACGCTCCTCTTAGAAAATACAAGGTTAAAGGCCGTGTCAATCCATGGTTCACTGATCACCTTTCTGATAAAATTCATGAGCGAAATCTAGCTTGGGCAACTGCAAGAAAATCCAAAAGGCAGTCTGATTGGATTCATTTTCGACATCTGAGGAATAAATGTATGTCCTTGATACGTAAAGCTAAATCAGACTACTATATTAAAGAAATGTCTGACATGAAAAATACATCTAAATTCTGGAAGGTTTTTAAGTCCATGTCATCAAGCACAAGTGACAGTGTGTTACCAAAGGAAATTCGGGTTGAAAATGAAATCATTACAGACAAAACAAAGATGTTATATATTCTAAATCAGCATTTTATCGCCTCAGATAAGCTGTTTGAGAAGGTAATGCCACTTAAAACGGCACAAAACTCCTCTTACTCCGAGCAAAAGCTCCCTTTTGACTTTAATGTTACTCCCATTACAATTAATGAAGTACGTGATGCTCTGAAAAAGATAAACATTAAAAAATCAGCTGGCCCTGATGGATTGGATCCACATTTGTTGCAGATTGCTGCTGAGATTATTGCTGAACCATTAACCCACATTTTTAACCTGACTATAGAAAATGGTCAAATTCCGAAAATTTGGAAGGCAGCCAACGTTGTTCCATTGCTGAAGGGTGGTGATCCAGCAAACGGGGTTTGCTAACCCTAACCCTAACAATTATAGGCCTATATCCAAACTCTCAGTGCTTGGCAAGATTTTGGAAGGACTTATTAGTAATCAGTTAAAGGAGTTTCTATCGAAAAATTGTATTCTAAATGATCTGCAATCCGGGTTTAGAAAGAAACATGGTACTGTCACTGCTACAATGAAGGTTCTAAATGACATAATAACAGCAATTGATGAGAAAGAACACTGTGCTGCACTATTCTTAGACTTATCAAAGGCTTTTGACACAGTCGACCACTCTGTTTTATTACAAAAGCTAGTGAACATAGGATTTTCCTCAAAATCAGTTAAATGGTTTGAGAACTATCTGAGTGATAGAACACAAAGTGTCCAAGCTGACGGTTTATCGTCTAGCTGTAAGAATATACACTATGGTGTCCCGCAAGGATCCATTTTGGGTCCTATTTTATTTATAGTTTATATTAATAATTTGTGTTGCAATGTTACAAATACAAAATTCCATTTTTACGCAGATGACACCATTATGTATAGCTCTGCTTCATCCTTAGCAAGTGCAACTAAGGACCTCCAATCGGCTTTTAATGTTGTTCAGCAAAACCTACATGGATTAAGACTTGTACTAAATATTGACAAAAGCAAAATGATCTGCTTTACAAGAAGTAATATAAAATCAGATATGGATGACAACCAGATTGTTACTCTAAACAACAAAGTGATAGAGCGAGTCGCAACCTACAAATACCTGGGCTTTTTTCTAGAAGAAAATCTCTCTTTCAAACACCACATTGAGTGTCTTACTAAAAAGCTAAGAATTAAACTGGGTTTCTTGTATAGAAATAAATGTTGTTTTTCTTTTGGTGCCAGGAAGAAAATTGTCCAAGCCGTTCTTTTATCTGTTATTGACTATGGTGATATTTTATATATGCATGCAAATTCATCATCTCTGAAAATGCTAGATTCTGTGTACCATGCAGCATTACGGTTTGTCTCAAACTCTGGCTTCCGAACACACCGTTGTAAATTGTATGAGAAAGTTGGTCTGTCTTCCTTATACACCCGTAGGATGGAACACTGGTATATGTTTCTTTATAAGGCAATATTGCACGATCTGCCTCCGTATTTGTGTTCTCTAATGGTTCCTAAAACAAACAGTGCTCGTATCACTCGGTCTAGCAGTTTGATTATGTATAACGTTCCTCGGACTCGCACTACGTTTGGTGAAAGTGCTTTTAAATCTTTTGCCCCGTCATCATGGTGTAAGCTACAGGAACACCTTAAACTGGAATACCTAATCACCCTGAACAATTACAAAAGCAGGATCAAGGACTATTTAACCACAAACAGTTCTTACCTTCCATCAGCAGCTTGGTCACCTTTAAAGACAAAAGGGGGATCCATAGACCAGTCAGTCTTCATGGACACACAGCTGGGTCCAGGTCCAGGTCCAGGGGAGTCTGGTCTCTGCTGCTGCATCCTGATACATTAAATACAATTTAAGAAATACTTTTACTATGATATTATCCCAATACAATATTATCATGATACATAGGTCACGATATGGAGGAAACCCCCCTTCCTATCTGCAATGTCATGAGTGGTGCAAATAAACATAAAATGATCCTGCTGTCAAACTAAGTAGTGTGAGGGGCAAGTTGCATTGTGGGAGATGTTTGGCAGTTCAGACCATCACATTATTCATTCAACAAATGTTTCATGTGTGTAAATTACAAACCACTCAGGTGGAAGATTCCATCAGCTGTTGTGAGTTATTGTTGATCGACACTGTGTTTTTGTGGTCCAACAGACCAACAGAGAAAAGATCTGAATTTCCAGTTAAACTTTCATTCCTATCATATCAATATTTGAAGCTGATCAGCTGAAGTGTCAGCAGGTTACAGCGTCAGGTCCAGGTGTGTGTCAGGTTAATATTTAATCTGAATATTTATTTGACTTTACTGCTTCTTCTTCTCAGACAACTAACAGTATTGAAGGCATTTAAAGCTTCTGGTCTCAGTGATTGTTCACCAAAGTGAAATCAAATGGATTCAACAGGAGAGTCAACACTAGATTCAGATCATCCCCTACATGGACTACAAAGGTCTGGACCAAGACCTGGTTCTTCACCTCAGGACAGTCAGTTAATAAAAAGGTTCAGTTTTAAACTCAATAAAGGGATCTAGTTAATATTATGTATATTTATGTTGTTGAGTGAGAACCATGATGGTGGAGTGATCTGAGTCCTGGACACTTCGAGATCCTCGTCTCACCTCTGAGCTTTGGTCTGGCTGTCATGTCTCCCATCCTGAGTGGTTTTAGAGGGAAGGACTCCGTCCTCTCGGTCCTCACACTGATTCATAGCAGAGTCTCCACCTGCTGGCAGAGACGTACACTGTCACTACGGCAACACTGACAACAGAGAGGCAAAGTCCCGCCCCTTCCTGTGTCTCCAATGGGACCTCATTTCTTGAAAACTATGAACGGTAGTTAACGGTGAGACCAATAATGTTTTGGTCCCGTTTGAGTTGTACAGCGTCCAGACGACAGCAGGAGAATCTCAAAGGCTTTCAGGACACAGCGACACACAAAGTTACCGCTCCAGTTACAATATTTCAACTGACTCAAATACGCATTTAGTCCTTGTGTTAGTCTTTGAGCTTTTCTTCATAGATAACTTTAGCTTCAATGCTAACATTTTATTCACATTGTAAATAGCTCAGACTTTAATGTCCAACATGAAGCAGTAGGGATGAATCCCTGTTGTCGTTAAACACCGTTGTCGTCCTGTCGTAGGGAGTTAGACCTTGTCCATGTGTTTTTGTTGGTTTCTTTTGTTATCGGATTAGCTCGAACTCCGGTCAGGAAGTTACATTGTTACGTTTATTGCTTTGGCCTTTTGTTCGACATGAACTTCCAACAAAGTCTCACAGCAATTAGTGAAACAGTCATGGAATTGTAATCTAGTCATTTGTATACATGGACATGAATTTTACATTTTTTTCCTGGCATTCAGCAAACTGTTTGTACATTCAGTTGGTCGACATTATGCCACAAAACCAATGTTAGCTTTAGAAAACAAAACCAACAACAAAACCAACGTTAACTTTAGACAAAAAAAATACTACATAGAAAGAATGAAATACTGCATAGACATACAGTAGTACACAATGTTGTTTAATGGTTAGATGGGTGTTTTCAGGGACATTTTATTCAGATGCATGCTAACTGACCACGTTGACTTCAACTAGCATTGCTAATAAACACTTACAATAGCTCAAAAAACCAAAACATTTGAGGCAATGCCCTTTAGACGTATTGAAATGACTCTGTGTTTTCCTCAAATCTGACTGGCTTTTTAAACATAGGGAACCTTTAATTTAATTGCAAATGACGTAAAGGATTTATTTGTCCGTGTTTTCTGTTTCTTGTGTTTAACAGATAAATGAGAAGTTTCTGAGATGCAACGCTGAACATCTGGAGGCAACATTCATGCAGTGATTGGTCAGTCAGTCACGCACATTAAATAAACATATACTCCTAGTGAACGCATTCACAATGAATGTGGGTAGTTACTGTCCTTTCACCGGTGTTGACAAGAAGACATTTTTTACTTTGTCTTCTAACTAACAGATCCATGTCACCCAATCAACATGAAGAGAGGTGGACTACGAGTACCATGGGGACGAGAGCCGAGGACCTTCTCGAGGACTACCATGCAACTATTATCTTCACTGGTCATTCATCAACGCTGATGATTAGCTACTCAGTTTATTATGTCACGTTGGTGGTGGACTTTATTTGGGCCGAAGAACGCGACATAGAAACGAGTTTGAATAATTTATAGTTGAATTAGAATTCCTCAATTTCTGTTATTGCATTAAAAACTGATTTTGAATCACATACGTTGAATTTATGGTTGCAGTTATTTTTTTAAATCTTTTTTTTTCTTTACAGTTTATTAGGCGACATGTAATTCTGTAGTTTTGATTTAGTGTATTTCACAGTAAAAATACTTTGTTAGTAATTATGAAAGTAATTATGAAATGCCAATAATTATGAAATGCCAATAATAGCCATGCGGTCCGCATGGCTACTATTGGCAATTTTGGCTGAGGCTGCGGCGTCAGCGAGGGAGGGGGGGATTGTGGCGAGTGATCGCCGAGCAGTTTGGGATTGGGGACGTACTGCAGTCGGGGTGAGAGAGAAATGCATTTACACCGATAATGTTTCATCATTCGTGGCCAGGGCATGAAACTGGCACCCGCCCACACGCCAAATGCGGGTAGCTTTTGTGATTGGCGGGTGAAACTGTCAATCTCGCTGCCACATTGGCGGGAAGCCAATAAGACAACACAACACTGAGCAAGTGTCGGCGGCTAGTTCAAGCGGCAACTCCACTGTTATACAGTACAGAGACTCCAAAATCACTACACACACCAAGGGTCTCCTCGTTGTCATACAACAGCTGTTTTGAAAATATGTGCCTTTTTATAATTGTGGTGATTTTTTTAATGGTATTAATCATGACTATCTCCTATATTGATCAATAACTCCACTGTTATACAGTACAGAGACTCCAAAATCACTACACACACCAAGGGGTGCTTTTTTCAAACTTTCAAATCATGGACTACAGCTTTAAAGTATCCACAGTAAAAGTACACAGTGTTGTACTATAATACATGATGTGCTTAGATTATTCTTACTGATGCATTCAGGTGGAAGCTGTATTTTACAGCTTCAGTACATTTACTGCAGTAAAGACTGAACATTGTCTCATTCTTGTATGTTTGAAATATCAGAAACTGTCACTTACCAAACTGTTCACATGTAGGAGAGACGACAGGACGATGTGTAGCAGATCTCAGACACCAGGAAGTAACCAGAGTTTCAAGTATGATTTAAACCAGTTTAGGACTGTGCCAGGCAGCCCCACCCATGTTTCCAGAATGCCTGATATGTCGTGGTCCAGTGGCGCCGCCAGGATTCAATTTCAATGTACGCCCAGAAACGGCAAAATACAACAACAAATGGAAAAATACTTTTTTAAGACAAAATCGAATGTTTTCAGTATCAGTGAAATCAGTAGCGTATATCATGGTGATAGGCCCCGGCAGGGGCGTGTCTATAATTTTTTTCTTGGGGGGGCAAGCTAGGGGCACAGACTGTGGAAGGGTGGCACACTGAAATGACATTTTTTTTAAATGCCCCAAAGTCTTACAACATAATAAACAGTAGGCTGAGGTATAAGTTTCACTGGTATCTAAGCCTACCTCTTTGTTAACTTACAGAGACAGAAACCACCAGTTGTGTGTAGTTATGAATGACTTTATTGCAACTCTAACAACATGTTAGAAAACTATAGATTATCTGAGCCTTTGGTCTTGATCTTAGACACAAACACAAATAATACAAATACACTTAAACAAATCAGTCTCACTAAACACCAAAGCACTAGTCTGCCTGTACATGTGCCATTAATGTGAGAATTAAATCAAAGTTATATTATTTACAGTATTATGACAGCTGAATACGCCTGTTTTGGTGTTGATGGGCGAAGCGTTCAACAAAAGCATCCAAGTTCAACGACCTTGCCCTCCTCCTCTCAATACTAAACAGTCCAATATTGCTAAGCCTGTCATCATTCATTGTTGTTCTCAAATGATTTTTTATCAGCTTAAGCGCTGAGAAGCTGCGCTCGCAACTGGCACTGCTAACAGGCAAAGCTAAAGCTATCCGACACAAGTGAAAAAGCTGATGAAAAACCTCTTTGTATGGTTCAAGGAAAGATGTGAAATCCAGGATACTGGATAGTTCAGTCCCACACTGTGCCTTTCTCTGAATGACCTTCTTTGCCTGATACAGCTCATGTTTTAGGTCCTCAACATCACAGTCAAAAAGACAGCCAAGACGTAAAACTGTTTTCTCTTCTAAAAAGCTTTCACCCTTGGGGTTAAGTGCCTGTATGCCCCTCATTATGTCACAGTTGTTTTTGCTGAATCGTCTCTGAAGTTCTGCATTCAAACAATCCAGGATGGGGTAAAATACACCAGTCCTGAACTTATCTTTGTCCCCTTCCTTGGATCTACGTTGACCAACAGTGGATTCTACAAGATACTCAGTAAGTCTGGAGTTCCCTCTATGTGTCCTTTTCTCAACAGCCTCAACTGCAACATTACATGTATTTGCAGTCTCCACACCTTGCTGCCAAAGATCATCAAAACAAGATCCAGCTCTACAGTCCTCTAAAGTCTCCTGCAGGGCATGGATTAAGTCCACAGCCCTTGCAAGGTCAAGCGATGGTGCTTGAAGCATGTCAGAGGCACACTTAGCATCACCGAGAATCTTTCTGAATACTGCCAGTGTTGCAATGAACGTCAAGTCTATCTGGATGAGGAGACCCCGTGCTTCCACAGATCTCTCACCACTGTTCTCTACATCTTTCTCATGCAGAACACGCAAGACAGCTGGCAGTCTGTCCATGAGATTTTTGCAGGCATTGTACCGACATGCCCACCTCGTGTCACTCAGTCTCTGTAGCTCTCTTGGTGCATCTTTATACATGTCCCTCTGAACTGAGAACCACTTTTCATGAACATAAGATCCGGACATATACACATACAATTTTTGCAGCAATGCAAAAAAACAATCAACTTCAGGCACTGCTTTCACTGAATCAACAATAACGAGGTTGAGGCAATGTGCGTTGCAGTGAACGTAAAAGGCATGTTTAGCCTCTGCTTTGATCCTTGCTGCAACCCAGTGGTGTAGTGGTAGTTGATGAGGTGGGTGTACTGCTAGGTAGATGGGTAGGTTACAGAGGAGGAAGTGGGTATACTCTCCCATATATTCCAATGGCTTTCTGGCTGATAGGTGGGTATACTGTAAACCACCAGAAAAAGAAGTGGGTATACCCCGTATACCTGCGTATACCCTCCACTACACCACTGCTGCAACTCCATTGCATCTCCCTGACATCACTGCTGCCCCATCATAACCTTGACCTACAAGATTAGACTTGTAATCAAGGCCATATCTTTCCAGACACTGTATTATTTTCTTACTGAGTCCTGCTGCATCTAATTCACTGGCTCTCTGGAAATCTATGAAGCTCTCGTGAACTGCACCATTATAATAGTACCTCAGTACTAATGACAGTTGTTCACTTTTCTTAAGATCTTTTGTTTCATCTGCAATAACAGAAAAAAACTCACTCTCCTTCACTTCCTGTATTATGGATTCCCGGACCATATCTGACAGGCATTCCAAAATTTCATTCTGGATTGTGTTACTGAGATACTTGGCATTGCCTGATGCATTCATTTTTTTTGCAATCAGTGGATTGTGTCTTGCAATCAACTCAATCAGTTCAAGGAAATTTCCTTTGTTTTGTGAGCCTTCAGTTTCAATGTGTCCCCTTTGAGCAATGTTCTGCATGGCTGTAAGACGAAGCACTTCAGCAATTGTTTTTATGTACGTCCGGTTTTCCTCAACTTTTTTTTTGTAGGCTTGGTCCAAAGCGTCTCGTATAGAAGAATCTGTGAGAATATTTTTTTTGAATTCACTCCAAGCAAACATTGCATTTGATACTGAATTCAATAACAATCTTGTGAACAAAAGCTGGGTCTCCTGTTGGAGTAATGCACTAGACTTGATCATCATTGATAAATTATTTGTATAAGTTTTCTGAAATCTTAAAGCAAAAGAGATCAAATACCCAGTTGGTGGGATGGTGTGGGGCATGAAGCATGGGGGGCCTCTTCAGTGTCACTGCAGCTTTGACTATGAGACTCCTGTTGGCTCGCATCTTCGTGATCCAACTGATCACTAGGGGAAGTGTCTGATCACACAAAGAAATATTCAATTATTGCATCAAGAAGTTATTTAAACACACTTTTTATTTAATTGCTTAGGGTTATCCATTATGACTTAAATATTTAGCCTACCTGCAGAATGCTCAATTGCAGATGATGGGCCCTCAACCTCATCATTATGCAAAGTTCCTGGGAAATGTTGTATCAGTTACTCAAAATGTCAATACAAGTATAACATCAACTGAACTTTTAATACTTATTCAAATGTGATCAATTTTAAAGACATCCTGCTGCCTTTCTTGACATTGTGGACATATCCTGTTCAGTTCATTTAAACTTCTTATGCTATAGGCTACTAGTCTATTCCTTCCTATTTGATTGATAGACAGATAGATAGATTCAACTTAGCTCATAAAAACAACAACCATACTTCCTCTCATCAACAATAAAGAGTATTAAAATAGATGTAAAGTAATAAAACTGAATTAAAATAATAATTCTGATTAAATTAAAATTGCCCATTCCACAGTCCAGCCCAATTGTGGCAGAGGTGGTATGTGAGTCTGAGTGTGACTGATTCAGGATGCAGTGACTGATACCTTGATCACCGTTATCTGCAGCCTTTTTTTTCTTTATTATGGAAAAGGTCTCAATATTTTTAGTCCTTTTCATCCTGCTGTTTTCTCTCTCCCTATCACTGTCTGCCCCTGAAGAAATCACGCATAATGTTTGGTTAGAAATAATATTGTTACGTCAGAAAATGACTTTCCTTAAACTGAAACACACAGCATAGGTATCATGCAATTATATCATCCTCTATTGATATGTTACAGCACCCCAAGCTGTCTTGTTTGCACATGTGTATGAAAAAAATCTTTTTGAAGACTAAAAACAAGCTAACGCTAACTTTTGTTCACACACACACACACACACACACACACACACACACACACACACACACACACACACACACACACACACACACACACACACACACAGTGTGTCTTTAGTCCATTAGTCTAGCTTGGGGTTGCTGTGACGGTTGTTTTTTTCCACCTTTGCCGGCGTAGGCTAATGTTTCCCATAGACTTCAATTCATTATGCTAAGCTAGCGCACTTTGCTAACGACTTATACGACTTACTTATCAACTTAAGTATTACTAACATATTCTGATTCTGATTTTCACAGATATTTACGAACACAGAAATAAACGCGAATGTGGTCGCAAACTACAGATAGCCTACAGATCGCGTCTAACAGGATGTCACTTTTTCTATGACTTCCTGTCAAATCTTCGAAAACCGATGGAAACTGTCCGACTGGAGCGCAGCTTTCAGGCTCCGCCTCCTGCTGTTGCGTAGAACGCGTTGGGTGTCACGTCACTAGCTTTAGCCAATCGGTGACTCGCTCTTCAGCGGAGGCGCATTGTTCAAAAACCAAACGCAGTAGGGTAAAACTCAGCTGACGCTCAGAGCGCTTCGAAATCCCGAAGAACCCGTCGGCTAGTTCCATGTTGCTTCGGTACAAAGCGAGGCCAGTCTCTTGTCGTTTGTTTTTGGGGGGATCCACCCATCAGCTTAACACCATTGAACATTAGCTAACTTACGGAAATCCAGGAGTCCAACGCACAATTCTAGGTAAGCTAGCTAAAATGACTTCGATGCTAACAGCAGTACACATGTTGGTACCGATACAGCTGTAACAGCTTATTATACACGTTGACCGAGCTAACATTAATACTTAACAGTTTAGTTTCTTGTGTTTGTTTGTTGGGAATGATCACAAGACCTCAAACATGGACACAGCTTTCCTTGCGAGTTCAAAATCACATTCACGTAATATACTGACGCGCTCAAAGGCTCGCATTCTTGTTTTGAAATTCAGATTTGCTAATATGAACGAGAACGGCCAGTCTTAAGGTTGACCTAACCCGTGGACCATCTTAACTTAAAGTCAAGTTAACATGGATTCCCTATTTAGTAACGTTGTGTTTACTGGAGCTGGGATAAGTCAGACTCTCTAGGTTAATCAACTCATGCACTCGTTGACACTCCTGCACGGTAATAGGCGGGACCATGTTGTGTTTGCTGGCACTGCTGACTATCTCTCATTATAACAACAATGTATTGAAGCCTCTCCTCTGCACCATTATGAAACCTGTCAAGGCAGGTGATTTCCTGGAATGAATTTTCCTGTTTGACTAGTTAGAGTTGGAGTGTTTGGCTTTGAAGTGCAGGCTTCATCCAGTTTCTGTACCTTTACTCACCTTGCCCCACGACACGCCCCTATTTTAACTAATCATCTCTTATTTTTCAGTAAAAGCCTAATTGTAGGCTCAGTGTGTGACAGTTATAATAAAAAGACTGAAAATACATGCAAAGGGACTTTTTTCTTCTTTTTTTCCCCCTGATTCACAGTCAAGTATAAATTGTGTTGCCATTACTTTGGACTGACTCCATACTGTGTTCTCTGTGTAACAGGTAAGCATGGCGCTGACTCTGTCCTCTCCGTGTGGATACTATGAAGAGGATGAGGAAGTGGCTGTGTTTGAGTCTACAGCAGCAGAGCATGGAGGCCTGTTCAGACCACGTCTACCTGAGATCTCAGTCATTTCCCCTGGTCTGGACACCCGGCCATCCGTCATTGAACCGGTCAGTATCCCTACGGTGAAAAACATTTGCATGGCTTTTTTATTCAATTTCTTTGTAAACTTTTTAAAATTATCTTTTTGTAAGGATTTCAGTTTTTCTATATCGGCAAAAACAACAACATTAAAGATATTTTCATTTGTGTCTCTAGATTCTTGCAGTGAAACCGGCAGTCGTGAGACAAGGAAGTTCTGATGAAGGGAACACAGAGAGGGTGAAGGTTTTTCTGCGCATCCGGCCACTTACCGAGATGGAGAAGAACAGGGGAGAAGAGCAGGTAAGATTGTGATTCAGTCGGTAGATATGTGCATTTACTGCTTTTAGTATACAATGTGCTCAAGTCCCCCTCTTCTTTTAGGGTTGTGTGGCTGTTCAAGATGAAGAGACTCTGCTGCTCAAAGCTCCAAAAGAATCTCAGAACATGAGGACTGCCGAGAGGGGCATCACCCAGAGCATGCACAAGTTCAGTTTCTCCAAGGTAGTCATCCATGCACGTAGTGTCAAATAAACACGTTAATTACAGAGGCTGAAAGTATTCCCTGTTAATATGGACTAGCACGTGTACATAGCAACCGATAATAAACAACAACAAGTAGGATCCTGAAATAAAACATTCCTTAAAGATGAACTAAACCACTTTGTGTACCGTGAAGTCCAGCTGAATAAGATTTCTGATTATGTTCCAAACAGTTTTTTAATGTTTTGCAACTGTAGCATGAAAGCATGGTTGAATTTGCAGGTCAGTTAAGTAGTCAGCCGCTAAATGAATTCAATTCAACAACTTAATGGTTCATCTACACTCATGGCCTGATGATCTTTCACAGTTTCCCCAGATTTTGTATGTGCTGATGGCTTAATTTCACGTTAAACTCTGGGGGGTTAGTTACTCTTTAATATTTGTGTTTGAATTAAGGCCACCTACTGATGTTTTATAATCACCCATCTTTCATAGATCTTTGGGCCAGAGACCACGCAGCAACAGTTTTATGAGTGCAGCATGAAGAAGATGGTGAAAGATGTCCTTCAAGGAGAAAACCGACTCCTCTACACATATGGTGTCACCAATTCTGGAAAGACGTACACTATTCAAGGTAAAGACGACCTTGAAACTTGGTTGTGATGTTTGAGTTGTTGCAGATGCTGAAATAGCATTCTCAACACTCATGTGGTCAGATAATGCCTATAATGCAAAATCTCAAACGTTGACCTGCAGGCAGTGGTCAAGAGGCAGGCCTCCTGCCCCGGGCGTTAGTATCCCTGTTCAGGAAACTACAGGGTCGCCTCTATGGTGCCATGGACCTGAAGCCGGTCATGTATCAGGATGTGAGACAGCTCGACTCCGGAGAGATCAGGGTGGAGGAAATCCGCAGAAACTCTCTGCTCAAAGAGGTAAACGCGCAACAAATTTTCCCTAACCCTAACCCTAAATTTTTAAATAGAATTGTCTTGCTACATTATGACCAATTGCTGATAAGTATACAGTTCATCAAGAATGTACTTTTTTTTTATATTTATAATGAATAATATCACACTCATCCTGAACTCAGGCACAGACCAGAATTCTACCTCGTTCAATCTCAACCAACCTGTGTCAGGAAAAATATCCAGTTAGAATCACATGACTCGCAGCAAGTACTCCTGATGTAAAATTACATTTACATATCGAAATAACAACCAAGTAAGCTGTGTAGAAAGAGTATATGTTTAAGGAAAGGACTGTCATGAGCCTCGCCAAGTAGCTAGGATTTAGGAGAAACATGAGCTGAGATGGCTTTATCTTTAATTTATTTTTCAGAATATTGTTAGTCTCCACTTGAACTGTCTTAGTCGCACCAAGTTTTTGAACTCTTACATTAAAAACATCCAGCAGTTGTAGCACATCAGAGGAAAAACGCGACCTTTTTCATAAAAAGTAGAAGAGTATTATTGTTACTATTTTTTTAATATAGAATTTTGGCTAAACTGAGTAATTGCACACATATATGAGCTGATCTACTTTTTTGTTGTTGTTTTGTTAAAGAATGAGAATCTGAGTTCTCGTCGGGCTGGTACCACTACAACCTGGGACAGCGGCATTGGAGGACTCTCCTCTACAAGCAACATTGCCACCCAGCTTGAAGGTGAGGAGGCCGGCAGTATTTTCCAAATGGAGACACATTTGGAAATGTTCTAAGTCTGTCACACACCCTTTTTTTCTTAAATGCTCCTGAGCAAATGCAAATACATTTCCTGGTACTGGAGGTATGTTACATATTTAGGAGGTTAATACAAGTTGCTCAATGAGGGGTGGATATTGCAGGACATCCGGTTCATACTTACTAAACAGAAACCTGCCTCTATTACTGATTTTGCAGACCCTGACAGTGTTTGTCTGGAGCCCGACAGCCTTTCACACAGTGGAGCAGATGATCTGGAGGAAGGGGTGCAGTTTTCTATCTGGGTGTCCTTCTACGAGATCTACAACGAGTTCCTGTATGACCTACTGGACGCTTCGCCCTCCCTGCAGCCCAGAAAAAGGGTCACGCTGCGGCTTAGTGACGACAAGCAGGGCAACCCTTACGTAAAAGGTAACACTTACTCATGTACTGAAATAATGTTTCTAGAACATGAAACTGTTTAATTAGTTTGAACCTCCTGAAGCTTAATCACAGTATTTAGCTCGTCTTATCTGATGTATGTTACCTTTTATTAAGCTTTTATTATGTTGGGTGCAAGCGTATCACCACCATATAAAAACACTGCAATAGATGATGAAATACTTGTTCCACGTGTTATCTCAGACCTCGCCTGGATCCAGGTCCGCAGTGCCGAGGAAGCTTGGAGGATTCTAAGGGCTGGACGCCGTAACCAGAGCTTCGCCAGCACTCACCTCAACCATAACTCCAGCCGCAGGTAGGAACACATTACACTTGTGCCATATTTTGATTTATGTTTGATACACACTCTCTGAAAATACATTTATCACCTACTCAGCCACAGCATTTTCTCCGTCCGTGTTCTGCACGTCCGCCCAGAGGCAGATTCAGCCCAGGCCATGCACATCAGCGAGTAAGTGGACCTTTAGTTGCAATCCAATGCAAATTTGAGCTTTAGTTTGCATATTTTCAGTTTGCAAAAGCAGTTAACCAATGCGATGTCTTGCCCTTTTTTCTCTGTTAGGCTGAGCGTGTGTGATCTGGCTGGGTCTGAACGCTGTAAAGAGCAGCGTAATGGTGAGAGGCTGAAGGAGGCCAACAACATCAACACCTCCCTTTTAACACTGGGGCGCTGTATTGCTGCTCTGAGGCACAACCAGAACAACAAGTACGTGTTTAACCATATGTTCAAAAGAAGGTTCACCACTGGTGATGCCTCAGGATGTTGTGGTAGACGTGTAGTCGCTTAGATAAACATGCATAATTCATGAGCATATCATTTCATTTTTTCCTCTACCCAAGGTCAAAAATGGACTTTCATGCTCGGCTTCTTTAACTTAACTTCTGTGATAATTAGAATATCGTTCTGTATCGCACATGGCAATGTTACCAAGAGCTTCATATACAAGACATTTTCTCATCATAAGATACTGGAATGCACAGTTTAGAGAAAGAGCTATATTTGATCAACTTTTCTAACGCATCACAGATCGCGACCTCCTCAAGTGGTGCCGTTCAGAGACAGTAAACTGACCCGGGTCCTGCAGGCGTTCTTCTGTGGCCGAGGAACCTCAGCCATGGTGGTCAACATCAACCCGTGTGCCTCGATCTATGACGAGACCCTCCAAGCCCTCAAATTCTCAGCTATTGCTAATCAGGTAATGAAAAAAACCCTCTTGTTCTGTACGACGTCTGTGATTGTGACACATTTAGTCTTGCATGTAGGAATGAGAGCGCCGTCTAATAAAAGATCCCTCGTATCATTTCAGCTGGTCCATGGCCCATCCACAAAGACCAGAGTGGCCTACATCCTGTCCCTTCTGCGGGAGCCAAACGCAAAGGGTGAGGAAAGCTCACTGATGGAAGATGAAGAGGATGAGAGTGATACTGAAGATGGAGACATCACCATGTTAAACACTGAGGTAACCACCTCTGCCATCATATTGCTATTAAATGTAGGAGCTAAATAATATTTTTTTTATGTCGTCACAGGCGTGTTTTGTTTAGATGTCTTTTAAGAACAAAAACGTTTTTAAACTTTTAATTTTTCAAAAAAACCTCCACTTGTCCCGTGATCCTAACTGCTCGTGTGCTTTCTGAAGGCGTTGCTGCAGGCCATCGATGTCCTGAAGAGAGAGGTGCAGCGCCAGCGGGAAGAGAAGGAGGTTCTTGAGGCAAATGTGAGAGAGCAGGTCGTCTCTGAGATGATGGAGGTCATTTCTGGGATGCAAGATGGCTTCAGGTGTGCATCCATGTTTTTAAGTTGCCCATTTAATACTATTCGGGCTGCATTAGGGACAGGTGATACTAAATAATGACTTCATATATTATATATGTATTCCTTCCTAATTGTTCATCAATGAGTTTGGCTCCAGATGTGACATTAGAAAGATAAGAACATGTTGGAACTAGAAATGAATGCTGATAACATGTTATGCTGTCTTTACGTCCCACAGTGAGACCTTGGAGGCAGAGAGGGCTCTAATCGAAGAGAGGTACGAAGACAAGCTAACTAACGTGCAAAAGCATTTGAAGATATTCTACAGCCAAGAGTTGAAGGTGAGAACTTATTCATGAGCATTAAGCTGGTGTTCTTTCAATACACAAATAATCTGTAATAATGTAAAAATGATATAGTACCCAAAATGCGATGCATCTATCCAATGTAGTTACATTACATATGCAAAGTTTTTTCACTACTTGTTTTCCTTCCATCCCTTCTTTTAGGAGCGTGATCAGGAGATTGAAGCTTTGTCCGCTGCCCTTGAAAAAAACAAAGGAGCTGGTCCAGCTCCCGGTCCAGCTCCCGGTCCAGCTCCCGGTCCAGCTCCCGGTCCAGCTCCTGGTCCGAACCCGACGATGGTGCAACATGAGGACTATGAGGGGCCGCGACGCTCCCAGCGCCTTACTATGCAGAAAGATGCAGGCAGACTGCATGCTGAGCTTGAGCAATGTCGCGCTGAGCTGTTCACCAAGACACAAGGTGAATGAACCGCTGTCCTGATGATGTGTTGATGTCACGACGTCGTCAGTGGTGTTGACAGTCTTGTTTTGCAGAGCTGGCGAGGCTGAAGCTGCAGCTGGAAGTCTCCGGTTCAACAGGCACCCTGACCGGTGCCGCTGACCGCAAGCTGGAGGACGGCCAACGGGTCAGTTACTGCTGTGCCGTAGAAATGCACCGTTGTTTTTGCTACGTGTGTTTTTTGCCCTCAGAAAGACTAAAGTTCTCTCTTTCTCTAACAGAACCTGCGTCAGCTGCGCCTGGATCTGCAGCGGCTCGGGGCAGACCTGCAGTCTGGTGAGCGCGCCTGCTGTCGCAACACAGGTGGGGAAAGGCTGCGGCAGGCACTCACGACTGCAGATGAGACGCTGGGCAAACAGGTACAACCACAGATATGTATGAATGTGTAATTCAGTTATTTTTTTTTCTAAACTGATTCATTTCTGTGTTGTGAGAAAAGGCATTTAAACATATAAAGTTCTGCACCAACAATATAGAAAGCTCATTGATTTAAATAATGCAGCTCTTTATTTTGTTATTTTTTTTTCCCATCACTTTCTGTTAAAAGGCTACTGCGACTTAAATCAAATGTATGCTCTCAATTATAATTCTTATTTGGATATGACACATTTCAAACTGGGGGAAAAAAAGGCCACCGACTGCAGACGTAAACAAACAGCAGCTGAAAAAGTACTGAACCACATCAAGACCCAAAATAACCAAGTGTTATTTCTGTATCCACGTCTTCTTGAACAATTTCAGTTGGAGCAGAATTTTGACAGTAATTTCATCTCGGCTAACTTTGACGCTGATGGATGCTCATACTAGATTATGGATGCTCATACTAGAGCCGTCGTAATGACTAGCATCTTAAAGCAGGATCTGTTTAAAGTGCAATACTAAATTTTATATTTTGTTTTTTCTCTTTCTACCTTCTACTCTCTTCACTAACAATCTTGATGCACAGCCAGCTTTTAAACAAAATCTAGGTCACTAACACCTGCACCAGGTGATTACTGTGCAAAAGCATGTTCAGGAGCTTCGTTTGGGGTCCCTTCTCTCCCACCTTATCCTTCACTTCCCCAATCTGTCTTGTCTAACCCGGTTGACTGACTTCTTCTCAGGGCCAGATCCTGTTGGACCTCCAGAATGCCATGATGCTTGTAAAGGCTGACTTAAGGCGGAAAGCAGAGGCCCTGGCCCAGATGCAGGCTCTCCAGACGCAGGATATCCCGCCCGAGCTGCCCTCTTCGTCTGCCTCCATCACACCAGGCTTCTACAAGAAGAGGGTCTTTGGGGCTGCACCAAGTGACACTGAGAACCGGCCTCCGCAGAAACGGCCCTTTTTCCAGTCTCTGTTCCCGCCACTTACCCCAACACGTAAATACAACACTCGTGCTGTTGAAGAAGCAAGAAGTACCCCTTCCTCACGGATCTTGCGGTCCCGCCAGCAGTCTCCACCTCCCAGCCCTCTACCCACCCCGCGTACTCTCAGGGGCAAGTACTGATCGCGCTGGAGCGTCAGTGGGAGTTTTTCCTCTTTGATGTTATGCAAAAAATGTTTTATGTGCTGGGAACTTTTTTATATATATATTTTGTGTATATACTCACTTTTTTTGCAGTGCTGTTACGATGCCAAATACAGTTATGTTGATGTCCATGCCAGTAAAACAGTTGTTTGTTGTAGTACACTAAGGAAAAGTAATGTATGGTAAGAATAGTGCATGCATCAGCTTTCTCTAAGTATATTTCTGTTTTATACAATAAAATATATGAAAACATTGTTTTTCAATAGCCTAAGTACTATAGCAGAAATGTACTTTATTTACATGTACATGAAATAAAGTACAGACACTATCCTAGCAGGTATGGTTTATTTAAACTATTTACATATATACAGCATTCATGAGGCACGACGCATTCAAAACATGATGTGTTTGTGTGCTGTCTCCGGTCTACGTGTGTGTATATGTAAACAATTCAAGATGTCACTTTGTGCTTTTTTACATTGCTGAGCTGGGACTGAATTCTAATAAAGGCTGCATGTGCACTAATAACTCCAGACGTATTGGGTTCACTGAGGTATGTATCAGACTAACCCTCCTCAGCATTTATTGCAAGCACTTTATTTTAACAACCTGTCTTATCCTGGGGAAAAAATCATCGTGGTTGTGAATTTGACAAACAAATGTTATTTTAATGTCATAAGCAAATCTATGCATCGACAAGTCTTATAACATTCTCTTTTGGCAAATTCAAACTGCCAAGCAAATTGTCCATTGAAGCCAGTGAGTAGGAGGGTGGGTGTCAGGGAGTGAAGGAGATGAGGTTGAGTGGCGACACCCTCCTGACCGGTGTGTTGTTATTTGAGAGCGGCGCAAACAGATCCGCTGAGGGCGTCTCGATCTGATCTCTGACCTGTGAAATCTGCCTCAAGAGAGCTTTTCCCTCTTCACGAGCCTAGGAGCAGAGTGACCACAAACAGTTGGTGTGTTTCTACTACCGGAACTAAAACACAGTGCTCACATTATGCAGGCAGACTTACGTCATTGTAGTCACAACAGCGCTGGGCGCAGAGGGATGCCTCATCGTAGAGCTTGTTCTTGAAATAGTACTGACCCAGGTACCGCAGGGCTGTGCTCACCTCAGCATGCTCCAGTTGTTCCTGTCATAAGATTTTATCCAAAAACATACAATACAAGTATGTCAACATGGTATCCTTTTCTGATTATTAAACTTCTCATTTCAAAACCATTTGCTTTCCTCTTTTTGACGTCCTGTACTTTGGACTTTTCAATATACTACACCATGACTTTTTTCAACATTAGTTTTTGAATATTTTTTTCCGCCAAAAACGGCAAAGCATGTCGAAAAAAAGTCATAAAGAAAAAAAGCATCTAAAAAAAAGTAATACTATATTTTGTTGAAAAAAGTCATAGTTTGTCAAAAAAAGTTTAAAAAAAAGTCATAGTAGTATGTCGAGAAAAAAAAAAAAAAAGTCATAGTAAAGGATGTTGAAAAAAAGTAATACTATACTCATGTCGAAAAATATGTTATAAAATAATTCATAGTATAGTATGTCGAAAAATGTCGTTAAAAGTCACAGAATAGTATGTAATTAAAATATTTTAAAAAATCATTAAAATAAGGAATGGTAAATGTCATTTTATAGTATGTCAAAGAAAAGAGGCCCAGCCCAAACCACAAATACAGAAAACAAAATTAAAAATGCTTACCCCACAAGAGAAAATGTCTTGGATGTAAAGCATGTAACACTGAGCAGCATCATCAGACTCAGTCAGCTGTTCGTGGAGCCTGCCGAAGGAGGAAAATAACTCACATTTAGCCCCTAATTCTGGGTGACAGTTTACATGTGGACATATGACGATGAGAAAAGCTGTACATCCGATCTTCATTTTGTGCTTAAATGTTAAAGAATATGTGATGAAAACTACTCCAGTTTAGACCACAAGATATATTATTATTTTCTTCAGTTGTATTTCGTCAGGATAGTCATTGAATAAAGACACTTACTTTGCCAACTTGAGCAGAGCCATTTTCTCTACATCTCCAACGGAGTACGCCCTCCAGTAACACTAATGTAGAAGAATGTAGATTTTAAAAAAAGCCAGAAAACTTCACAACCCAGGAATTGTAACATGCCTACCTTCTTGCCTTCCACTTGCTGTGACAGTTTTTCGTAGCTTTCCCCCAGTGCAACCAACATACGCGAGTCATTGGGCCTAAAAAACACATCACATCACTATATATGAGCATTCGGTTTGTCATCACTGCATATTTCAACACTTTTTCTTTCAAATAATTTTCATTCTTAGCAACACCTGCATGAAACATGTGTCCATACCTGAGCTGGTGAGCCTTTCGATAATAGTACAAACAGTAAAAGGGCATCTTGAGGATCTCATATGTCTGACCTAGGCCATACCAGGCACGGTAGTCCCGCTTGTTCACTTCAATGGCATGCCTGAGAGAAAGAACATACGTAAAAACAAGGAAACAATCGGGAGCAATATGGTATGAATCATTCTTGAGATATCCCACAAAATATGCATCATCTATTCCCTACTGCCCAAATTTTACAAAAACCTAAACTCCCCCACAACAGAGAACACCTTAGACCAGGTCTACACCAACATCCCAGATACCTACAAAGCTGCCCCCCTGCCTGCATGTCAGACTTTCAGAAAAAGTGTCTGCGTTTCTAAACCCAGAATATAAAGTTTAACCTCAATCTGCAGACAGAAGCTTTTAAAACTTGATTGTGGAGGCCACCTCAGCACTCTAGGACTGTTTGGCATCACAGATTGGAATATATTTAATGAAGATGGAGAACTGGTGGGACACATATCAGCCGTCCTCTGCTGCACACATTTTTGTGCTGCAAATGTGACTGAAACAAAGACAATCGGAGTGTTTCCAAATCAGAAACCACGGCCAAACACTGAGGCACGAATAGGGCATGAAATGTAGCTTTTAAATCTGGAGACATTCAGACTTACAAAACAGAACGAGGGAGGCTGAAGAGGGGCATCAAAGATGCCAGGCACAGGTATACAGCACATCCATAACAACGAAGGTGATCAGAACAATCACTTGCTACATCCGACTTCCCCCCCGCCACATCGCCACGCGTTGTGGGAGAGATTCATTTGTTCCCACATCGAGGCTGCCATCCCTGCTGATCTTGAAATACATGAGTTTGCATATCGGACAAATGGATCAACAGACGATGTTGTCAGAACAGCTCTTCACGCAGCTTTCACACATCTCCAGCTGCAGAAAACATATGCAAGGATGTCTACTGTTGACTTTAGCATTTTATTACAATAATCCACCAGAAACTGATCCAAACAATGAATGCATTGTGTGGTTAACACCTGCATGGGGAAAGACCGGCGAGTCAAGGACATTTACATTTGTCAACTACAAAAGAAACCAGTTGTATCATAGAAGATACAGGACAATCCAAAAGTCTACAAACAGCTTCTTTCCAAGAGATGTTCTCCCCCACTGCCAAAGACTAAAAAAGACTGACTAGTGTGAGCAATTACCCCCCAACCCATACAAACTTATTATCCACTACACACTTAACTATCTTATTGTAAATATTGCAGTAGTGCCATTTAAACAGCACTGCACTGGTCACTTTATCTCGTTTATTACCTTATGTATTTTATATACCATTATGTACTATTCTACTACATCTTCACTCTGACCTGTAGGCCTGGATGGCAGCCGAAGTGTTTTTCATTTCCATATATTCATGGCCCATGAGGGTCCAGGCTCCAAGGCATCGAGGGTTCAGTTTGAGGGCCCGCTGGAAGTACAGAGCTGCCTTCTCATGCTGAGAGCGTAAGCTATAATAGTTACCTGTGGATGAGACATATCATTTATTACGCAAATAACCATATTTCAAAATAACGTCTTAAAAATGTTGTCCAACCAGCCGGCAAATCTTAAAGTAGAGAAAAGCAAGCCAATGTGAAGCTGAAAGCAGACAATATTTTGTACTTTAATTGCTAAAAATTGCAAAGAAGTTATGCAGTCAAGTGAAACAGTGGCATTAGCATTGATCAGATCTGCTCACCACTTACCAATAACACAGCAAGTCTCCACTCTGTACTTGTCGATCTCCACCAGGTTGTGGGCCAAGTAACTCAACTCTGGCTTCATACTCTGTAAGCATCCATTTCCATCAGCAACAGAAAAACAAACAAGACAACAAAACTAAAAATATGGATTTTTTTTTTTTTGATCTTCAGAAAAACAATCTGTTCCAGGCAAACTTATTTTTTTAATTTATTTTACACTGAAAACTTGACTCATAGGTTCAATAAAAACAGAATGGGTGAACTCACTTTGACGTAGAGCAGGTTGGAGAATGTGTCCATGTTGTCGATGCGATATGGATCTTGCTCCCTCAACTCGTTGAAGAGAGCCAAAGCTTGGTCAATATCTGAAATCAACACAGACCGTTAGTCTAAACCTGTCTCCATCATCATCTTCTGACAGGCGTAATTCTGATTAAAAGAAACCTCTGATGTTGTGGTAGGCGACAGCAATCTGTGAGATGATGTAGGTGCTCTTTGAGAAGCCGGCCTCAATGAGGCTCTGGTATTTCTGCAACGCTTCTTTGATCATCTGCAGCTCTGTGTACATGTGGGCCATGAAGAAATCTTTAATCCAGCAGTCTGGCAGAGACAGTGACTTCAACTGGGGAGAAAAACCAAGAGATGGAATCATTTACCTGAGATAGATCTTTTAAGTTTCTTTGCATTCATGAATATGAGAATTGTTTTTGTTTTTCCGTTTGCTCTGAAACATAAAGTTGTGAGGTTGTGTTCTGATGATTGCTTTATCTACAATTTAAATGGAAATGCAATGGTAGGTACCATTTCAATGTTGGTGACAAGGTTACTCAGCTCCAGCCAGGCTCCCCAGTGAAGAGGAAGTGCATGAATTGCCTCAACAAACACCTCCACCGCCTCCTTCAGCAGATCTAGCTTTCGTAGCACCACTCCATACCTGTGTTCCCACAAACACGTGGAGTAATGATTAGTCCATGGTATTCCTCTGCGTGACATGAGGAGAGTATGTACACTTTAAGTTCTTACAGGTAGAGAGTGAACCCGTCCAACTCTCCTACAATGTGCTTCTTACTGAGTTCAACCCTCAGTTCTCTCAAGGCTTCATTGCGCACCTGACCCTTCTCCAGAGGACCTAGTAGCACCAAGAAAAACACAAAAATGTTCAGTGTTAAAGGTAAGAAAAGTATTTTCAGTTCTTTTTACATTTCCAAACAGCCAAGTTCTCACCCAGGCTGTCCACGGTTTCATCGTCCTTCTTCTTTTCACCTGACTGGAGACAAAGAAGGAAACTTTCAACATGGTTCACAAGTATTACAGTCAAAGTGAAAACAGTCTTGTCATGAAATTAAATCAAGACTCAAAAGATGTGGGCATGACAGATATCTACAGAATCTCACCAGATAGCGAGAGTACATGTAGAGGAAATAAGCCTTCTGACTGCAGCAGCCTTTCAGAAAGTAAGCAGCACGGTCATACTCTTTAAGGTCAAAGTAGGATTTGGCCAGTGTAAGTGCATCCAGGTCTTGTGCATCTTCCTGTATTTGGGAAAGACAATGAACAAGAAAAGTCATTCTAATAATATTTGTAAAATAAACTCCTAAAAAAAGAAAAGAAACTAATTGAAAAACAAAAGGGCTTTCATATGGTATGTTGTATGGGCCAATTCTGCATTGACAGACAATTTGGCTTTTTACATTAAAAAAACGGCCACCAGGGGGCAGTACAACCCTTCCCTTGCAGAGAGATGGACACAACTGATGACCATTAAATAGCAAACCAAACTAAAGAATGAATTGCTGCAGCTTAGCACCTCATATCATTTATTATTATTATTTAATGCTCAATAGCTTTCCTTTGTTTCTTTAATTTTCTTGTTGTCAACAAATCATATGAAAAGACATCTTGTGTGTAAGTATCACCTGAGTAGCCAAACCCTGATCTAGTTAGTCTAGTCTGTGCCACGTACCATCATTGTTGTCAATGAATGATGAGCATGTCACTGTGGTTTATTTTGATGAGATCCTCCTACATGCTTTTCCTTGTGGCTGAAAATATTCTCCAACAAACTCCTGTTAGTTGAGCATTTTCAGTGAATTGATTAGGCTAACCTTTTGAGAAATGAATCTAGATACCTGATTTTGAACAGTTTAATCAGTAGGAACCAATGGGTTTGGCTTAATTTTGAGACAATGTGAATAATGTGGTGCACAAAAACATTGAGTATATTTTCATTTAAGGAGCACTATGTGATACTGATAAGGCTGGCGGTGTACAAACCTCAGTAAAGAGAGGTGGCGGTGGTAATTCATCCTTGGGAAGACGCTCCAAAGCAAAGGCCAGTTCAGAAGCCCTAAAATGTAAACACAGGAAGCAATGTGTACAAGCAACACGCGAGCAAAACACCGCGACACCATCTCCTTTACAGCCCAACTCTGTCTGGTTAACAGAGGTTAACGGTATACTTTTACTAACCGACAGCAGTTTATAACAACTACACATTGAGCCCAGTAACGTTGATGGTTAAGACATTACTTTAGCGTTACACATCACGTATTTATACTTTAATAACAACGTTTTAACGCAGGTACTCATTCAACGACACTCTTAGCTGGAATGTTACAATAATAGAGGTGTAATATATTAATCAGAGTTAGCATAATTATTAGAAGAAGACTTGTTCACAGCAGTGCTAACGTAGCTAACGTCAACCGCCCGGTAGGCAGCGTTAACGCTTCGCGTTAGTTAATAAAGTAACAGAGCAGAAAGGCAGTAACTCTCACCACTTCCCGCTGTGTAAAAGTCCTCTTTCTTTACAGAGCGATATCACCGATATTAGCTGTTTTTTTATTTGTACCAGGTCCCCAAACTCACTACAGAGAGCCGCCATTTTCATATTTTACCAAGCAAGTAGGCTATTGGTGGAAGTTACCAAGAGGTAGTCCCGCCCACCCGGAATGACGTCACTTCCACTTCCTTCTTGCTTCCAAAATAAAAGATCGACTGTCGATGGAAAAAAAACCTCAAATATTTGTTTGCTAACTTGCACATGCAAACATGCACATACTGCACTTTTTTTCATTATAGGCCCATTTCATCTAAATCTAACCATTTAACATCGGCAAGTATAAAATGATGTAGAATATGTATTATGCTTAAAACCCAAGCCAGTGACCAGATGGCCATCAGTCTACAACTAAATGTTAAGATGTTATGATTGTTTTTTTTGTTTTGTTGTTTTTTTAGGAATTGAAACATCAAAATTAAAGCAATTTCAGCACTGTCGGTTTAGCTTCCCGGAACATCTACCACCTCTTAATGCTTTGCTGCCCTATTGCACACATACAAAATGTGAGTGTTTCAATGTCTTTTCTATTTCTTTTTCACCTAAAATGTTGTGTCCCTGGGGAAAATCCTGCAATATCAGTCATCATAAGTAACATAAGTAAAAAGAGGTGATGCAAATAGATTAAATGGGGCCCAGCAAAAAAAATGTTTTGTAACAATGTACAGGGTTCACATTGTTTTCTTCACCTGCAATCATATACAGGATAAATATATCACTAAATTATAACAACATATCAACCTATATTTAGCCTATGGTTCTGGCCTCCATTAGCTCAGGGCTCACAGCTCTGTTAGCCCTGAGCTCAGAGTCAGATCACATCACTTCTTTTGTTGGATATCTTCACCCTGAGGGGCTTAACCCTGCTTCAGAGCAAAGCTATGCCTGACTTCTAACTTTCTGAAGTACCCGATATGATCAGGGTTAAAATAACTGATGTGAATGTAAGTTAGAGCAAGATGTTCAATGTCCAATGAAATGATCATGATGTGGCTACAGTTTTACCAAGTCAAGAGCATTAAGTATTGTGGGCTCTGGACTTTGAGCATGAGCCATTTGCTCACCAATTGCATGACTTCCAGCCGTCAAATGCTTGCTGATGACCCCCATGATGTCCCTGTTTCTATTTACAGTAACAGACCTGCAGTCTATTTTCAGGCCTCTCTCTGCTGATCTTGTGCTGCTGAATAGTTAAACCACAACCCTGCTTGCATGGATCTTTAAATGATAGGATGGTGTGGATCTGATTTGGATCTACTGGCCATCATTGAGGTTTTCACAGTTTATGTAACAAAACTGATACATAGAAGAAATGTGAATTTAAAAGATAAAATGTCTGCGTTGTCGCATGTCATTTAGACATCCACTGCAATCCAAATAGATTAAGTTTAAAAGTGTTGCACTAACATGTAACCAGTTCCTGTAATAACAGTACATTTCTTAGGTAATAAAACAAAAGATTAAACTTGAATTCAATCAGCATATACATACGTGAAATTTGACCTCTGCATTTAACCCTTCGTGAGCAGTGGGCTGCTCCAAAGCCGACCTTGTGATTGAAGGACGACCCACCCAACCAAGCCTCTGAGTCACAGCTGCCCCAACCAATAAACCATGCTGGTTCAAGTACTCCATCTAACTTTCTGAATGTCTATTAAAGCCTTGCTGATAATGTGAGCCTGCAATTCATTAACTGCTGTCAAAGGGTTCGATCTTTAAACACATCTTTAGAAGGACTCTTCTGCTCTGTTAAACCCTGCTTCTATTCTGTCAGGATTATTGACATTTCTTTTCATAAAAACAGTTACTAATTTAATCAATATCTAATTCAGTACTGAGTTTTGAAAGAACAGCAATATTATGGCTCCTTCTTGTGCCAATAATTGTCTCAATTTGATTGCCGGCCCAGCCCTCGTCACCTCTGTGTTCGGTCATGCTTCGTTGGTGCAGAGCTGACATATCATCTTATAGCCATCAAAATCAGCAGCATCACTGGCTTGTACCCACAAGTACAGCCTCTTTATGTGTGTATATGTATATTAAAATTCTCACTTTTTCTCATTTATCTCATAATAATTTAAATACACTCTCATTAAGTAACATAAACCCTTATTAAATGAAAATGGAGTGCGTTTTCCACCATAAGTTCAATGACACTAAGCAGGTCTGACCAACCTTAGACAGACCACAAAGATCTTCATCTGATACACGATATACAAGCCGATCCAAGGTCAAAAGTTGTGGGAGAAATTATAAATCCAGCCCTTGCAAAGGCTCAAAGGACAAACATGCAGCCTTGAAACAGTAGACCAACAGGTGTTCACACTGAGCTGCCACTAAAACCCACATGACATTAACTGCCAACTGCACTTTGATCGTGGAGAAGGCTCGTTCTTCAAGTTCTGTTTGACCAAGATGTTTCTCTTTCAAAGTACGAGAATCGTGTCATCTCTTTCATGCAAACAGCGACCGCAGACAGCACAAAGGGCTTTTGTATCACATACATACATACCGGTTGGCCACGTTGCCTTACTGTTCAATAGTGAAGCGCAAAAGAAATTCAAGTAGGTGATGTAGGATCAGTAAATGTCATGCCCTCCTCTACAACATCTATTAAGCCTGAAAGGGAAAGTAATCTACAGCATATAACCTTGAGACATGAGCTTTGTATGAGAAAAGGCATGCAAAGCACTTG